>NC_056730.1:471219595-471519595 GCF_019279795.1 Protopterus annectens
ATTATGGGCCTTGTGATGTACAAATGCTAAACGTATGGCTGCTTCATAACACTACTTTATACTTATTGCTGTTATAAATTTTTAGGAGGGTAGAAAAGCTGTTTTCCTAGATCCTCTGGAACAAATTGAGCACCTCAGAGAGGGTGGATTATGTAGAAGACAGTATAAAAAGCTAGAAACCTCTCCAAGTGCAGCATTGCTATTGCCACCAATACTAAGCTTGAGATTTCTCAGTCATTTGTTACTGTCCAAGAAAACATGATGTATTTTTATATAGTTTTCTAGCAATATTTAAGTTGTTTTTCTTACCCCACACTCATGCATAAATCTTCCAAATAATGTGTTAATATTAATATATGTACAGCTTTGTTTCTGAAACTTTCCAGTACTTGGGGAATGAATGAATGCATTTAGTGATCCTTTTGTTTGTCTCGAGTAAGGCAATTGCTATGGCGAAATTTTTTGTGGCATTACAAGTGGGTATGTGTAAAATTTTTCTGTCTCATGTACAGTTATCTGTTTGATACTCATTTCAGTCTGTAATTCTGGTAATAGGTGTGCACTGCATGACAGTGAGAGTGTAGGCAGTAGTCTAGTTTATATTGTTCGGTTTTGATTATATGATCACCTAATTAAAGGCAAATGTATTCTGTTTGTTAATGTTGTCAGAGCTTGTTGCCTAGACTGATTGATTTTGACCATGCAGGTTTTTTTCAAATCCTGATCTAAGGCAAATGTACATTTCTGGTATGTCTGCTGGGCAGCTAAGGAATATACTTTTTGACATCCATCCTGTGTGTAAATTTATAAACATGTTTGTTATGAACATAACAGGTGCCACATTTGTTGATTTTTCAGTTTTGACTCCAGCTCAGCTTTTAATGAGCTCAAGAGGCAAGCCAGACCCTTGGCTCAACTCTGGCTCATCTTTTTAGAAATTCCAAGCTTGCCACCTCTAGTTCCGGAGAAGTGACATTTCAGGGAAAGCACGATGTGAGCAGTCTGTAATGTTAAATCGAACAATTAAGGAAGGAACCGTATGTGTATAATGCATGAAAAGGAAAAAAAATATTTGTCATTGTTAGTTTTCTGTCTTATAACTGTATATGTACCATATCACAGTGTAATGTATGAAATTAACAAGTTTTTTTTCAACACTTTTATTACAATATCATGAACAGACTTATTTGGGTCCCTGAGGATATGTATATGATTTATTGCATTCTAGCTTCTACTGGTAAAGTCAAGAAAGAATGATACATTTATGAGTGAGTTTGAGTTTATTTGTAGGATAAAGACAATGGTGTTGTGATCGGTATTAATCCCAGGGAACACAACCAGAGGTGGAAAGCATAAAGAGCCTAGATTTGTTAGTATAAAACATCAATAAAAGGATGCATCTTCAAGGTGCTACTCACCTCAATCTCTTTAGAACCTTAATGTTGAGAAATAGCCTCTTTTTTATACTGCACTGCCTATTAATATAAATATCAGGCCAAAACCAAGTAAATGCAGAAGAGCTAAGCAGATAATCTAACATTACTTAGTCTCATACAAAACATAAGAAAGGGCAAGCCTGAGGATTCCCATTCATCTCAAATAATCTAGCTTTATTTATCTTACATAAGTGCTGTTGTCCAAAGGCTTCATCAGATCTAACCGACAGTTTTTGGACAAAAGCTACTATAATACTCCTGCCTGGCTGATAAATCTTTGATAATTGTGATTCCTTAAATTCACCTGGACAAGCTTAGGCATCAGCTTTCATTAGCCAGGGTGGCAAGAGAAATATTTGAAGGTAGCATACAGTTTCTGACCCTTAAGACTTGCCTTCTATCTCAGCATTGAAATATAGCAACATTGTTGCTTAGTTTTATCTTGCTGTGTATCTGGAAGATCTTGGATTTAACTACCCTACTCAGTAAACTTTATTTTGAGAGAGCCTTATTGAAGCAAGTCAGTTTTTTTTTTTAACTAGAGTGACAGCAATTTTTCCAGGTTTTAGTGCTGTTGAACTCAAGGGTTCTACAGTTAAAATTTACTTTTTTGGATGACCTATTCCACTTGGTATTATGGCCCCTTAAAACATGGTGCTTTGCCAACCACTAAATTGATGTAGCCTTGTGTGTATGTGCTACTTATCTTGGACAGCTTTTGTTAAAACAGGACATAGACTCATCCACAAATTGCGAGTCTGCTGCTGTTTCCCATCTTCACAAGATATAAGAAAGCATTCAGTTTCCTTCTATTCAGGCTTCTCTTCTCTGATCAGAAGACTGACTCCCATCTATGTACTTCTTTATTGCTAGACTTCCTGTAGAGGCCTTGCACAGTTGGTTCACCCATGTCATCTCATCCCTTGCTTAGAGGAGCTCTGCATCTTCCTCTTCAGGTTTTGAGACAGGATAGACTAATCGGTTAATATAATGCAAATAAAGATATGTTATTGTTGTCCGCAGTTCAGATTGCATCTTCAGGATACCTGTGGATATTTGTATAGAAATTCCCTAATTTCTCTTCCCTTATCCCCCCAAATTAGATAGGCTTGATATTAATATGTTATAGGAGAAAGCTTGGGAGTTTGGTAACACATCTTTGAAGGAAACCCCATGTTAGGATGAAGAATTGGAGTTCTTTTAAAAAATACCTTTGTGAAATTAGTAGCTGCTCCTTTTCTTAGATAAATCCTCTTTTCTCATGTTTTCTCTTGTAATTTATAATCAGTGTTACCAAACACTGGCAGTTAGTGGTTTTGTCTACCCCCATGCTTTGTCATAAACAAATAACTTTTATCTCAAGAAGGAACAGACTGCTACTTTTTTGTAAGTCCTAGCTAAGGAATGTTTATCTTGACTCCATTGTGGATAATGATAGAACTCCAAGATGTGGGGTTGCATTGGATTCCCCAGCAGATTAAATGTCTTAAGAGGTTCTGAATTATTCATTAGCAATTACTTCTGCAAAAGAAAGGTTAGAGTAATAGCATGTAAATAAGTTTAATAATTGTGGCTCGTTTTTCAGTAGATCTGCTGATGTACATTTTGCATTATGTGGTTGTGTCTGTAATCCCTATTTTGTCCCTTTCTCCCTTTTGCTTTCTGGTTCATTTCCATTGTTTTTATATTGTGGTTGTAATGAAATGCTTTCAAATTTGTCAATGTAAACTAATCGTATGGATATTCCAACCAGAGTTACAATTTATTTGTGTAAGTAAATGTCATTTAGTAAAGTTGGACTACATGTGGATGCACATTTTTAGACTGAATGTTTAATAAAATACACTTATTAGCAAGAAAAAGAGATTCTTTCCCAAATGGGTTGCTAGAGTAGGACCTGGGAGATAAAGATTTAGTCTACTGTTATAACGCAGACTGTAATGACACAACTGACAGTTTCTTCAGAGTTTATACTAGAAGATGCTTGTTTTAAGAGACCATTTATCTCATGGAAATATTTTAAATGAAATTATAATGAGCTGTCAGTCAGGGAAGATACATGAGCTCCTAGGCTTGGAGGAGTTTAAACCTTAAACTATAACTCCCAATGTTGCAGGCATTTGATGACACCACTGATGGTGTTATCTGGAGCCCGATTTTCAAAATTTGCACCCTGAAGGCCTGGGTAATTTCTGCAAGGTCTAGAAGAAAACCAGATATTTGTATAAATAATCCAGTTAGTCTTTTCTCTAGATGTGACCAGGGGAGAGTTAGTACCAGGACCAGTCACTCTTCAGAGAGAGAGATGAAGCAGTATGTTTGATAAAACTGGCAAAAAAGTATCCAAATATACCATTGCAGGGATCAGACTGTTTCATTTGCCAAACCCATTTGATGTTGAAGTGGAGAGAAATATTAGGACAAACTGAAAGATGGTGCCAGAAAAATCACGGATGAGTTTAAGAGATGGGGATAATCAGACAGAACACCATTCTTGGAGCCTGTTACTACTTTTTCTTTCTAAAGTGGCCAGTGTTCATTCTTTTCAAATGCCTGAGTTGTAGTCCTTAAACTCCCCTCCCCTCCCCGTAAACACCTCCCCTTCGTATCTGTCGAAGTAGAAATTTTGAGCTGTTTGCTGCTGTGATTGATAGCTGACAGCAGGAGACGATGTTCATGTGTTGAGAGTGCTGTTCTGTGTGATTATTCCTGTTTGTCTTTTAAGTAGTAATTGAAAAGCAAGAAATGGTAATTAAACCTGACTAAAAGAAAGCAAGGTATATTTGAAAACCTAGGTAAAGTCAGTGCATTGTTAGGCATTTAAGGGCTATGATGTAATATTTTAAAGCCAAACAATGCATTTGTAGGATACATGGAGGTAGACTAAAATAATCAAGATGCCAGACCCCATATGAGCAGACACTGGAATTACATTTAAAAATACAGAAAAAGTATATAGAGTCCAAAGGTAAGGTTAAAATGTAGGCAATATCAAGACTTTATGAATTAAATGTCATTTTTTTTTTTTTTCAGTCTGTGGGCGCTGTTCTCCTTTAAAGGGACAGTTCTTTAAATATACCAGTATATAGACCGAATTTCTTTATCCTTCCCTCCTTAGAAACCCTTACAGAGTTCAAGAGGAAAGACAAAACTTCACAGTAAATCAGCCTTTCTGTTCTCTAGATCGCAATGCAATTAGAACCATTCAACTAAACACTGTCTTTTTTTACAAAGCACCACCAGGGGTAGATTATCATCATCACTAGAGATATTATGAAAAAAGAACAAACTTGAAGAAAGTAAAAGAACCAGGACAGGTAGCGGGGCAGAAAACCAAAGGGCAGATCACATGTTAGCAAAAACATTAATTCCCAGTATAAACTTTTCCTTAACTAGAATAACAGGTTTTTCATTAGCTATGAAGTCTGAAACACAAATTTCTGTCATTATTTAGTGACTTCACTCCTTGATGTGCCAGAAATCCACACATTTTTAAAAGGGATATACCAAGAAATATAAGGCAAAAATCTGTACATTCAAGGAAATTCTGAGATGTATGCAGTTTTGTCATATTTTGGTTAAACCCCAAAACAAGTAAATAGTTATTGTTTATCACAGTGGACAAGCCTGTGGAAAACTTTAGATGCACATGGTATCCCAAGTAAAATGATAATGTCATGAACATGTATTTGCTTAAAGGGCTATTAAAAACACAGAATCTGTAGCCATTCTCATCTAGTTTTATCTACCAAAAGCATTATTTCACATATAATACTGAAAAATATTCAGCATTAAGCATGCCTAATTCTACTACTGCATTTGTTCTCTTTTTAAAGTTTTATAAATGAATTCAGTTCTTTATTATTATTTTGCTGTATTACAGTCACCATGTTAAAGACCTATGTTTTTGTGTTTAGTCTATATAACTAACATAACATCCAAAGAGTCTGCTCCTTTTAACTCTGGCTCATTTTTCAAGAGAAACGGGCAATATTGTTTAGCATGTACTACTCACACAACTTCAGGATCACGTTAATAAAATATTCTTGATGACAGCTTATGTAAACAAGTAATTTAACATAGGCTCTAAAACTATTTTCGAAGTAGATTTCAAACTGATGCGTTTACAAACTTGAACTTCCTGTCGCCACAGAACTAACTTTTGGCAGTACATATCATTGTGCCTATTAGTAGTAGTATGAATATATGTAGTCTTGCAGTTAACTTTATCAGAGATGGGAGTATTCTCTGTTTTGCGTTTGTATCTACACAATGAATGTTTTATGAGCATTTTTTTTGCTTCACTCTTTTGTTAGCAGACTCAACCTTTTTAAAACAGATTTGGTAATTAGCTTAAAAATAGACTTTCTGCTGTAAATATTTAACTTGCCTGACCAACAAACCTTACCGTTGCTGTTAAAGACATTAATATTATGGTAATGTTCTACAGATTACAAGTCTTTCATGTGTATTTTTGCATTTAGACAACTAGGCAAAAATGTTTAAAACCTCCACATAATCTGCATTTCTGATTATGAGCTTTACATTTTTTTTCCTGCTTGTAACTACACATATACTATGAAGATAGATTTCTTACTGTGCACTTTTTTTCCTGTGTGTGTGTGTGGGGGGGGGGGGGGGGTCCAGTAGTATATGCAATGCCTGAGAGGGAAAATCCCTGGAAGTACAAAACTGGAGATATTATCTGTCCTTTTCCTTAAAGTACAGTGACAGAGGAAGTAATTTAGAAGTAAGGAATGTGGGACAAACTCCCACATTGTAGTGCAGTCATGCAACCACCAAAAAATGCCTGTTTAAAAATCCAAAATTTCGCACTTGCAAGGATTTTCAATTTTAGGCTTTATATGTCTTATAGGGAACCTTTTTCTCAGTATCATCTTGAATTGCTTTTTCCCATTATTCCGTTTAATATAAAAACCTCCTGTTTATCTTTAATGTGCAAGTCAGTTTCTGTCTTTATTTTGCTTTGATATTCTTCATACTATTTTATTTACAAGTTTAATTTACTTGCCATATGCACACATCCAGTGCTGTTTAATAGTTTCAAACATTCTACCTCTGATTTGGTCACTTGATAACTTGACATGCCACAGACATTTCCAGCTCTTGCTAGTGAGTCATGCAAGTCACAAAACTCACTCTCTTAGTCTTTACTTGCGCTTAGTTGTACCAGCATCCATACTTTTTGAGCTGTCTCTTTTCAAGAGAAAAGTAAATGTGGGACGTAAAAAAGGTTTTCTTATGCTCATTGTCTGGAATAAATTTTTCACAAGTGATAATTTTCTTTTTGTTCCTTTAAGTTTTATAATTTATTTGCTTATGTTTTGTAGGAACACAGAAAACTAAATGTACTCCAGGTCATCTTCTGCCCCTCTTACATTGAGGTGCAGCTCAGAGTTTAGTATGTAAAGCCAACTCATTTGGCATAATGGCAAAAAGACCAGACTACAGCCCAGGTGACCAGAGTTTAACAAGTGGCATATGTACATGACCAAGCTGATAAGGATTGATGGGATGTACCCATTGTGGAGAGGAGGTGTGGTGGAGCAGGACACATACAGCCACAGTCCGTTGAAGGAGGGATTGTCATTAGGAAGCATACAGTGGGGCAGGCTGTCAGCTCCCCGAGGCATTATTTGGTGGTAGTCCTCATTAGCCAGTGTATCCACTCACAGAATGAAAGCATTATGGATCGCTGCAATTATGTGAGTAGCTCTTCTCCCCAACAAGTGGGTAGGTTTAAGCCATACAGATACTGTCTTCAATAAGATGCTGATAAGGGCATAAGTAACTTTCATGGCTATCTGTATGATGGCCCCTCGTGTTGGCTGTTGCCCCATACTGTATTGGGGTACTCCCTGGTATGGGGCAAGTGATGGTCACAGTCTGGGAGTAGCTTGATGGTCAGTAGGCATGGGGACATAAAGGAACTAGAAAAGAAAGGAACAGAAAAAAAAACTTTTGCATCTACAGTTTCCAGTTCTTAGCAAAGTTACCATGCAGCAGCATTCTCCCTAGCTAGAATAACAGATCTAGTATGGATTTTTCCTCAGGATGTGGAAAGCCATAAGACAAATGAAAGAAAATGTTATAAACATTTAAAATTAACTTTTTATATTAAAAATGATAAATGACTGCCATGTGTATCATTATTGGCGGTAGAGGAAAAAACAAGGCTTTATAGACAAGTTTTTGAGTTTTGAGTGAAAAATTATGAAAGCAAAATTAACATATGGTGCTGTTAAAAATTTAGAGATTTGTCAACAATGATTTAAATGATTTCCGTAGAGGATGTTGAACAGGCAGACAAGGCAAGGTGTCACAAAAATAAGATTATCTGATATTGTTATTCCTCGTTCATTCCTTACGCATGGATATCTGTTCCGAGCTCGGAACCGAGCCGGCCATTTTCCAAGCTTGCATCAGCTTCAAACTCTTGAGCTAAACTCTTACCCACAATCCTCCTCTCCCTGTTACTCCAGATTTCGTTTGTCGCGTTGCCATTCGGTCGTGTCAAGCTACTTCTCTTGAGATAAGTACATTCAGTTGTTGTTTAATAGTTTTACAAATTACTTTTCTGTCAGGAAAGTTCATATTTTATTGTCTCTTACCCTATCGCATCTAGCGTTAATAATTTCTTCAGGTTTTTCTGCTTTTTTCTTTACCACTTTTACCGCGAGGTATTCTTTCTTTACCATTGTTGGTAATCCTTTTCCCTTTTTTTCTCATACCTCTAGGTACTCTCTTGTACCATTGCTGGTACCTTCTCTATTAATTAATTTGCTGCCATGGCAGATTAGAAAGGTAGTCCGGGGTTTAAGCAGTGTTCTGATTGTGGACACAAACTGCCTACTTCTGATACACACTCTTTGTGTGTTTATTGTTTGGGAGCTTCCCATTTGTCTGTTGACCCACCCTGTACTATTTGTGAGAACTTTTCTAATAGAACCTTGTTGGAAAGGAAAAACAAGCTGCTACTGAAGGGATTTCTAAAATCTCCCTTTTCAAAGGCTATTTCTGAGTTGGAGGTCTCAACCCCTCCTAGAGCCCATAAGAAAACTTTGGATGTTCCTACTAAGGCTAAATCTTTGCCTTCATCCCAGGCTGGAGACTCCCGCCAACCAAAATCTAAAAAGGCTAAAGTTTCTGCTCCGGAGCTCTCTGTCAGCCCCAGCACTTTCGGTGCCTAGACCTTCGGCACCGAGGCCTTCGGCTCCGTCTTCTCCTACAGCCTTCTATATATCGGCACCGAGGGGCTCCTCGGTTCAGACCATTACCACTGTATCAGCACCGACCGTTCAGTCGGCGCAGACCTTGACTGCGTCTGCTCCGAGATCTTCCTCGGAACCGACGCCTTTATTGTTGACTCCAGTTTTGTCGGTTCCAGCTTTGGCACCGATCCCTGTGTCGGTGCAGACCATGACCTCGGCACCGATGACTTATTCGGTGCAGACAACAGTAGTCCAGTCTCTCTCGGCACCGTTGTCTTCGGTGCGATCAGATGAGATGGGCACCAAGTCTGCCTCTTCTGTGGACAGGCCTGTTTCTCCCTCAGTCTCTGTGAGGTCCACTAGAAGCCTTTCCAAACATGTGTTGCGTCTTGTGGACCAGGTACTCTTGGCCAGAGGTATCCCACCCCTCAGGAACTATCCTTCCTTGCAGTTGCCTTCATGGCAGTAAAGTCTTGCTACGACCCATGATGTCAGTTGTGACACACACAGTTTGCTGCTCCACAGCCATCTAGTGACTCCGGGAGGTCGACAGGCTGAGCCACTTAGGGGAGGGGTGACCTCTGTCCTAGACATGCACTCCTCTTTGGGTGGACCAGCCTTCCAACTGATGGAGAAGGCTTTCGCTGCTGCTGGCGATTCCAGACCGTCTATACCTCTGTCCTCCTCTGGTACACTGGTTTCACAAGTCGCACCTAGCGGACACTGGGTGCAAGGGCTGCAGGACATATTCCCTCAGGAATCCCCTTTTCCGCTGTCTTCTCCAGCTTCTCCTGCTGAGGAGGTCCACCAGAAAAGTTTGTGTAAGAGGAAGCACATGGACCCCACAGAGGAGTCCCTCACCGAAGACACAGATTTCGATGAGGGGGAAGGATCCCCTTGGTCTCACCCTTTGAGGTATCCTTTGATGATATCCTTGAAATGCTGAAACAGAGAGGTGACTGGCAGTCCTCTAATCCGACCTCTGAGGAATCTGTATTCATGCAGGCCTTTCGCGCCTGGCCCCTACCATGCAGCATGCTTGGAAAGCTCTTGATGCCGTCAAAGCTATTCCCCAAAGGCCAGATAAGATCTTGTCCCCTCCTGCTTCGGATCCCCATTGGTCCAAAGGTCTTCCTGTGGATGCTTTGGTGGTGGCGGCCGCAACAAAAAAGGATCTGGCAGAAGAAAGCCAGACTGTCCATCCGCCTAACAAAGAGTCCCGGGCCCTGGACAGGATAAGGAAGCACACCTTTGCTTCAGCAACCTTTGCTATCAGGTCCCTGAATTATATGGCACATTTTACCAGACTTCAGAGGGATCTGGTTTCTGAGCTGCCTGAAACCTTGGCTGGTCCTATGTCTGATGAGGTCCGTGACAAAGTGGCCTCTCAGCTGGCCACCATTGAATCTATATCTAACTCCTCTATGCGATTGATATCTCACACATCAGAAGGAGCAGCTATAGCAGCGGGTTCAGCTGCGGTCTTTAGACACACCTGGATGTGCTTGTGCAAATTCGCAGAACCCTTTAAGTCTTCCTTTCTTAATGCCCCCATTGAGGCCTCCTCATTGTTTGGGCCCAAAGTTAAAAGCACACTGGCCAGATGTGACCAGGACGGTAAGACCCTTTCTAACATAGGTGTCCGTTATTCTTCCCCTCAGCGTGTTTATCCCAAATCCAAAAGAGTGGGAAGATATGGTTCAAGAAATCTCAGGGTCCTTTCCGTGACACACAGGCCAAGTTCTCCCCCAGAAGCAGAGGGGGAAACTCACAGGGAAGACATTCCTTTCGTGGCAGAGGGGGTCCGCGTAACCAGGGTTCCAGGGATTTTTTCCCTGGTCAATCCTACCAGCGCTCCTGAAGAGCGGCCCAACTCCTTTCCTCTGGAAGTGGTTGGGGGATGTTTCTCCTTGTACCCTTCTGCCTGGCTAACCATCACCACCAATTCTTGGGTACAAAGGATTATAACCAGAGGTTATCATATCCCCTTCGATCTTTGTCCTGTCCCTTCAAAAAATCTTCCCGACGTTCCACCCAGTCAAAGGGAAGAAGCAGCACTAGAGATAGAAAAGCTGCTAAGAAAAAGAGTCATCCAAATAGTCCCTCCAGACCAGATAGGATCCGGATTCTACTCAAGACTGTTTTTGGTGCCAGAGAAAACCGGAAGACCAATTTTGGATCTCAGTGTATTGAACAAGTTTGTGAGTACAAAAATTCCAGATGGTCACAATACAGTCTATCCTTCCGCTTTTGGAAAAAGACGATTAGATGCGCTTTGTACATCTTCAAGATGCGTAATACCACATAAAGGTGGACAGGCCATCAAGAAGATTTCTGCACTTCTGTGCAGGAGCCAGTCACTACCAGTTCAGAGTACTGCCCTTCAGACTCACTACAGCCCCCAGTGTGTTCACAAAGTGCATGGCAGTTGTCCCAGCTCACTTGCGACTTCAAGGATTCCAGGTGTTTCCATACCTAGACGACTGGCTCATTTCCGCCCCACCAGACATCTACTGGAAAAAGCCCTGGCATGCTCTCTCCTCGTTGCTCAAAAGCTAGGCATAACCATAAACTGGCAAAAATCCAATCTCACCCCATCTCAGTCGACAGAATTCATAGGGGTTATCTTGGACACAAAAAAAAACGCAGAGCTGCTATTCCAGAGCACAGAATTTTAAGCAACAACTAATCCCAATCCTTTCAAAGGAAAAATCCATGGCTCACTCGGTTCTACAGCTGTTGGGTTCCATGGCAGCCTCCATCACCATTGTTCCCCTGGCCAGGTTTCACATGAGGTTCTACAATGGCTACTGCTCACCCAATGATATCCTTTTCAGCATCCTCTTTCAGCCATGATTCGACTAACCCACAGGTGCAAACAGGATTTAAATTAGTGGATGACACACAATCTCTCACAGTGGTCTCGCCCCTTCTCCCCCCAGCAACCCAAGGCCACAGTGACCACGGACGCCTCCCTGATGGGGTGGGGGGGGGGCTATGTCAGGGACAGACAGTCCAAGGCACTTGTTCTGAACTGGAGGCCCATCTGCATATAAATGTTCTAGAGCTGAGGGCGGTGCTTCTGCCGTTGCAAGCATTCTATTCCCTGCTGCCATCTGGGACAATTGTGATTCAATCAGACAATATGGCGGTGGTCTGGTACATCAACAAGCAAGGTGGAACCAAATCTTACCCCCTTTGTCGAGAGGTCATGAGGATATAGCAATGGGCGATGGCTACTAACCGTTTTCTTATAGCAACACACATTCCCGGGAGTTTCACCATGATAGCAGACAGACTCAGCAGGTACATTCTTCAACCTCACGAGTGGTCCCTGAATCCCTTGATAGTGGCAGAGATCTTCCACCGCTGGGGCTGTCCTTGCTGCGACCTCCACCCTTTCCCCTCATTCCCCAGTTTCTGAAGAAAGCCCGTTGGTGTGATCCTCATAGCACCATTTTGGCCTCGACAGATTTGGTTCCCTTTCCTTTGGCCTCACCTACTAGATCAACCATGGATTCTCCATCCAACCCCGGAGTTGATCTCACATCCACAGAACCTGATTCATCCCAACTTAAACAGGCTGAAGCTCACGGCTTGGCTACTCCAATTTCCTTGATTGCCAAGCAGAATGATCTTTCCTTACCAGTACGTAATATTCTCATTGCTTCTCATTCTTCCACTAGAATTACTGATCTGAGCAAGTGGAAAAGATTTACCTGTTGGCTGAAAGATAAACAAGTAAACCCCTTTTCAGCACCAGTGTCGATAATACTAGACTATCTGGCCAACCTGTTTCAATCGGGTCTATCGGCTTCTACCATTAGAGTTCATTTGGCTGCAATTTCTAATTTTCATGAGGGTGTCCAAGATTCCTCTCCTGTCCCATAAATTGTGCAAGACATTCATAAAAGGTGTGAATCATCTGAAGCCACCTTTTAGAGAACCTATTCAACCATGGGATTTATCATTAGTTCTACAAGCTCTGACAATGTCACCTTTCGAACCAGCCTCTTCTTGTGACCTCAAGTATTTGTCATGGAAAACCTTGTTTTTGGTCGCCATTACTTCTGCCAGACATATTTCTGAGCTTCAAGCTTTATGTATCAAGAGTCCATACTTGATTTTTCATAGAGATAGTGTCTCAGAACTAATCCGTCATTTCTGCCTAAAGTGATCTCTGAAATGTCCATTAATCAAGCCATTGAATTGCCAGTTTTCTTTCCCAATCATTCAAACAGAGGAGAGTATTGCCTACATACCCTAGATATACACAGGCAAATCCGTTTTTACTTAAACAGGACTAAACATTTTCGTAAATCTGACCAGTTATTTTTGGCCTTTTCTGGACCTAGATTAGGATCTGCTGTTGCTAAGGTCACATTAGCTAGATGGTTGAAGGACTATGTGACCTTTATTTATACACAACATAATACCTCATTGCCTACTACCATGAAAGCTCACTCAGCAAGGTCGGTGGCAACTTCTGCTGCCTTCCATGCCAGAGCTTCTTTACATGACATTTGTGCAGCTGCAACTTGGGCTACGCCTCATACCTTCATCAATCATTACAAATTGGATTTGGCCTCCAGGGGAAGAGCATCTTTCGGTTCTATGGTGCTCAGGAATGTCCTTCCTTGAGAGTCTCCCAGGAACAGAGGCAGCTGGGGACTGTGTCCCATGCGTAAGGAATGAACAAGGATTAACAATATCAGATAAAGAAGTTTTGTCTTACCATAATGTTCCATCTGTATTGTTGATCCTCGTTCAGTCATTACGACCCTCCCTCCTTCCCCGTCCTGTGGTTTCTAGTGGATCTCACCGTCCGGTTCTCTTAGGATATTTGACCAGAGGTAGCCTCTACCTTCTTTGACTTGCAAACTCAATCTGAGGTAACAGAGAGAGGGGGATTGTGGGTAAGAGTTTAGCTCGAGAGTTTGAAGCTGATGCAAGCTTGGAAAATGGCCGGCTCGGTTCCGAGCTCGAAACCAATACCCATGCATAATGACTGAACGAGGATCAACAATACAGATGGAACGTTATGGTAAGACATGACTTCTTTTTTTTCTAATACCCCTTGTAATATCTTGTAGATAACAAGGTTATATCTCAGGATTAGCCAAATGAAGAAGCTGGCAGACACCATGTTAACTGTGCACACTCAAAGTTTACTAGAGAATAACTAACCCCAAGGAAAGCATTGCATGACACGTGTATCCAGTTTAATGTAATTTTATTCTTAAAGCTGTAGTACTACTAAATATGCCTCTTGTGATGTCATTCATGCCAAGTACTGGTGCTCAGTTTTGTGCACATGCAAAATGTAATTGTTATAGTCTCGGTCCTGTATTCTTTAGTTGGTACATGCATACCTTATCTGTAGATGATGGGGAGTGGAGTAGTTCTTCTATCCCTGCATCTGAGAAGATTCTGAGGATCCAGATGTCATTATATGCGAGACAAATATGGATAATAAACATCCAAGGATAACAAGTCCCACCTTAAAGCTTTTCACTGAATGACTTCCGTTTACAGATTGATAGTCATCCATGGATCTGCTTGTGACACAGGCTGAATGGCATATGGCCTTCATTTTTCTCTGAAAATGTCTAGGTTCATAGGTTCATAGGTTGGTACTAAGCTATCAGCCCTAGGGCCTATACAAGCCTAGCCATAACAATTCCCTGGGTATTTCTTCCCACACTATTTACTTCCCTGGACCCCTGTCAAGCAGGGCAACTGACGTGATCCCCGGGGTGAATTTCCTTTCTCCCATCCAGTCGTCAAGGTTCCTTTTGAAGAGGACCAAAGAGGCACTCTGCTTGACATGCATGGGCAATCTATTCCAGAGTCTGGGGAGTCTCTGGGTCAGGAACCTATCCCTCCAGCATGTTTTGTTTATTGTGATGACAAGGTTTAGATCCCTGGAGCGTGTGGCTCTGAGGGATTGGGATTTGCATGTCCAACAGCTCTGGGTTTGACATGGCCTTGTATGTTAAGCAAAGATCGCCTCTGAGTAGACGATATGCGACAGAGTATAGCTGGAGCTGTATGCAAGTTGAAACTGCCCAGACACTAATCTCGCTCTGCTCTCTGGGAGGTTTTCATCCTCTGTAAGACCCTGGATGATTGTAGGCATCCTTGAGCAAACTGCTACATATATAATTTTTGTTGCAGTAGAGGTACCACAGTTCATAATACTTTGCTGCCTATTATAGAATCTAACAAGTCAGGGAGTGGACAAGATGGTGTTTTCTTCTATGAGTTTGGGGGATCAGATTCATCAGATGTCTCACACAAAATATCTCACTTTTCCAAGTTTCAGTACCGCCAGTAGTCAGTCAGGAGCTGGAAGATCTTTTAATCCTTCACATTGTCTGGACCCAAGAAGAAAGCTAGTGGATTGTTTATAACGTGTAGCATCGGCTACCTTGTAGCTTGCTGTATGCTTTGCATGTTTAACTATGGAGAGTATGGTAAGGGAAGCAGGCTCGGAAGTATACCTGAACAGGATGATGTAGCTAAGACTATCCTCTCTTAAAGAAGAGTTCCAGCAGGCAATTTTAGATGCTTCCTTTTGGGGGAAGTCCTCATCAACCAGTACTGACAGGATGCTTTTGATAACCTGCAGAAGGATTTCCCAACCCTGTTTGGCTTCGTCAAAGGCAGATCATGCCTAATCAACCTGGTGTGCCACTTTGAAAAGGTCACCAATGTAATGGATGAGGGAAAAATAGTGCATACTGCCTACCTTGACCTGGATAAGGCACTTAATACAGTACTTCACTTGGGAATTGTACATAAATTAGGTATTGTTAACCCCCTGTGTTATGACCTAGATAGCCATTTGGCTCTCAAATAGAGCACAGGAAATTAGGAAAGGGGAGACCATGTCCACCAAGAGACTGGTCTTTAGAGTACCTCTGTGCACTGTGTTGGGTCATCCCTTTTTGGCATTCCTTTCTTAGAAGTCAAAGCCAATGTCACAGGCATCTGGCTGGCTGAGTTTAAATTCCCTCAAGATGCAGCCTACCTAACGGGCTAACACAGACAAATTACTGGTACCAAAGCCACAGCTTAAACCAGTCAATAAATTGATGACAAAAAATTGCATAATAGTACCTTTTGAGAAGTCAGCCACCCAAGGAAACTTACCTCATTGGTAGCACACTCCTAAGAGTGGAGGCAGTAGTCTAGGATTTGTAAACAAATGTGGATAGTAACCTGGCTTTCGATCTACATGTATTTAAGGTAATAAGGAAATCATTCTGTGTTGTTCAACTTACAAGGAAAGGGTATGGCGTCTAGGTAGGCCTCATTCCTCTTTATTCGGTACTCGGCAGACCCATTGATGTGTGATGCCTCCTTCACTATATACCTGACCAGGCACATGCAGCAACTGGAACATGCATAGAGGTTCCTCACTAAAAGAATACAGGGTGTAAACAACATGTCCTATGTAGATTACCTCAAAGCCCTAACTCTGTACTGTCTGTCTTATGCACTATTGAGAGGCAGTCTGTGTCTGGCGTACAAAGCATCCTTGGCTCCTGCTCTGGACCTTTTGAACATCTGTAAAACCAGTAGCATCAGAACTACTTGATCTAGTGATTTGAACCTTTCTAACAACATAACTAGGACATGTTTGAGGGGAAGGGTATGTTTCTCAGATAAATCCCCTCCTCTGGAACAGGCTTCCCATCCACATGAGACACCGTTCTTTCATAACCACATTCAATCATAACCTGGACCAGTGGGTGGGAAATCAAAAATTCATCTACATGTAGCACTTAATGTCTCTAATGGACAGAGGCAGTCTGTAAATCATACCCTAGCTTACACATACCTCTTAAAATAACCTATACGGCTCAAAAAAAGCTTGCGGGATGCATTTGGGTTGCATGGTAAGGCTTATAAAGGCTCCCGTGATGGTTAGCCTAATGTACACATATAAACTTATGAAGAAGCAGGCCCACACTATTGTGGAAGGGCCAGTATGTCTCCCATTCAGGCTTCTGTCTTCTAAACCTGGCCAACTCTCGCAAAAAAAAGAAACTCATTTGCAGACTGAAAAGGATCTCCCAAACATCAGGCAGTGTTGCCTCTCCTTGTGCTGTCAAGTCATCCCACCAGTCCTGACTAGTTATCTAAAGCTACCCATGTAGAGCAGCTTTTCAAGTTTGCCTACCCTGGAGTCCCATTACAGAAGACCTCTGGGTTCTTCACGTTGTTTCTCTTTGCACCATCTCAGACCTCTTGGGTCTCTCCTTGAAAGGGTTCCTCTGAGACCAGGCCATGTTTGCAGAGTTGGTAACAGGGTCAGCCTGTACTCCTTAAGGAAGCCATAGATTCTGTTCCTCCTTTGATGTAAAAACAAGGCCTCTACTTCAACCTCTTCATGTTCCCAAAGGTTGCAGAAGCTTTGTCCCATCATGGATGTCAGTGGCTTCAACAGACATATCCATTACACCATGTTCTGGATGGTGATTGCATATGAGTCATTCCTTGGCTAGTGCATCATTTCTTGATGGTGTCCATTGATGGAGTCTGGGGACCACATAGCTGTTTTTTCTGTTTGCAATAGTTTAACTGCTGTTGTGTATAAAGTGCTGTCATTTGACCAGTTTTCTGCACCTATAATGTTTATAAAGCGCTTGTTCATAGGTTCATACTAGGCTATCTGCCCTAGGGCATTTATAAGCCTAGCCAGAATGTGTTTGGCGTTCGCCACCCATTTTAAATTTATTTTGCTATGCCCTTTTTCGAGGTTAGTATACTGTGCCTTTGTCTAACAGTGACACAGAAGTGATACCTGGGGTAAACCTATGATCTCCCATCCACTCATCAAGATTCCTCTTGAAGAGAGTCAATGAGGGACTCTGCCTAACCTGGACTGGGATTTTATTCCAGAGTGAAGGGAGCCTCTGGGTTATGAATCTGTCCCTCCAGCATGTCCTATTTATTTCAGTGCTGAGGTTCAAGTCTCTCGAGCGTGTAGCTCGATGGGATTTGGATTTTCTGAGGTGCAGCATGTCCATTAATTCTGGGTTGGACATGGCTTTATACGTCAGGCACAGATCGCCTCTGAGCAGGCGGTATGCCACTGAGTAGAGCTGGAGTTTCTTTAACCGGGCAGCATATGGCATCTGTTTGAGCCCTTTGATCCTCTTGGTGAGGTACTTTTGGGGTCTTTCCAGTTGCTGCAGGTGTCTGGTAAGGTACATCCCAAAAGGGGCATTGTACTCCATTATGGGCCTGATGAGGGATGAGTAAAGAGGCACGATGACCTCCCCTGATCTAGATGTGAATCCCTTCATGATTAGGTGGGCTATATAAAATGTTTCTCTAACCACTTTTGCCACGTGGTTGTCAAATGAGAGATTGCTATCAACATGGGTCCCCAGGTCCCTAATTACTTCTTCTGTACTTAATGGATTACCACCTATGTGGTAATTTGTGGGCACTTTGTTTTTGCCAAAGGGGATGACTATACACTTTTTGGCATTTAGCTTGAGGCCATGGCTCTGGCACCAGTTGTCTGTTTCTATGAGGCCCTTTTGGAGGATGCTTGTGTCGGCTGGAGAGTCGATTATGGCACCCAGTTTGCAGTCATCTGCGAACTTGGTCAGCCACAGTCCATCCGTGTTGGCCTGTACCTCCGAGAAATATATACCAAACGAGAGGTCCCAGGACTGAGCCTTGTGGGACACCACTTGTAACTGGTTTGGAGTCTGACATGGCTCCAGCAATTCTAACCATGTAGGTTCTGTCCTTGAGCCAATTTGCAATCCATCTAGTGACATAGGGGTTTATATTTAAGCTGGTGAGCTTATCTATAATGCCCGAGTGGGGTATTGTATTGAAGGCTTTTGCGAGGTCCAGGTAGGCTGTGTGGACCACCTTCCCCTCATCAATGGCCTTGGTGACTGTTTCAAAGAAATCAACCAGGTTTAAGAGGCAGGATCTGCACTTAACAAAGCCGAACTGGGTAGGATCCAGTGTCTGTAGGTCCCCAATATCTTTATTTATGAGGTCCATGATGATCCTTTCCATATGGGGCGATAGTTTCCAGGATCCGTTGAGGCACCACCTTTATGGAGAGGTACCACTGTTGCTGTACGCCACTCTTTGGGCACATATCCTGTAGTAAGGCTGAGATTGAACAGTAGTTTTATGTTTGGGTTTAGCTCTTCTTGGAGTTCATATAGGACGCAGCCCGGGACACCGTCTGGTCCCATTGATGCTGTGTTTTTTGCTTTGGAGAGGGCGGCTCTTACCTGAGCATCTGAGATGTCAGGGGGGCAGCACTCTGTTGGGATAGATATTTGCCCTTTTGGTGGGGAGGGGGGGGGAGTTTGCGCTGAACCTGTCAGCTAGGATGTTGGCAATGTCTGTGGGTTCAGTGTATTTTTTGTCATTTTGGACTAATTCTGAGCATATCTGGGAATTACCACCCAGGTTCCTAACATAACTAAAGAAAGCCTTGTAATTATCCTTAGTGTCCTGTGCAATTTTTCTCTCAAAGCTGGCCTTAGACAATTTTATGAGTGCCCGTAGTTTTTTGCTAATACTGATCAGTGATGCCTTCCCTTTTTGGGATTTTGCTCTATCATTTAGTAGCTTCCTCCTCCTATTGTATAGTTTGTTTATGGCTGGGGTCTACCAGACAGGACGTCTGCCTTTGGAGGATTGGGTCTTGGTTTTATTTGGGATCGCATGATCCATGCATTCCTGAAGGTGTTCATAGAATGCGTTTATAAAGGATTCTGCGGTCTGGGCCGTATTTTCCACAGGCCCGGGGGCTTTGAAGGATTCCACCTCTGTTTTGAGGATTGTGAAATTTGCTTTAGAGAAGTTTTTCACTGTGGTTTTCTGGGCAGGGAGTGGGGTCGGGATGTGAATATCCAGTGAGATTAGTTTATGGTCTGATCTTACCAGTGAGGGATACACTTCTGGTCTGGAGAATAGAGTCCCCATGTTGGTGATGATCAGGTCCAGTATGTTTTCCCCTCTTGTGGGAGTGGTGACAAGTTGTTCCATAGCATTTGAGTTTATAAATTCTAGGAACCTTTGGGCTAGGGTGTTGGAGCTAGAGTAATGCTCCCAGTCTATGTTTGGGTAGTTGAAGTCACCCAATATAATGGTGTTTGGAGAGACCTTCATATTTTCCAGTGTTCTCAGAAAGGCCGAGTGGGGTTCCTGGGTTTGGGAGGGTGGTCTGTAGCAGGCTATAAACTGGAAGGCAGTTTTACCCACTGTTAGTTGCACATGGATAGTCTCTGATGCTTCGTGCTTTGCCACTAACCTGGAGGTGTGGGTATCTTTGATGAATATCGATACTCCCCCTCCTTTTGTGGTTCGGTCCAAGTTTTGGGGCCGAAAAGCATGGTATGAGGTATAACCTGGTAGTGCTGGGGTGCTCTTGGGAGTCCTGAACCAGGTTTCTGTTACTGCACAAATATCAATGTTCTCCATGCTAAGGAGAGTTTCGAGTGCGTGCATCTTGAGGTTTAGACTTCTGGCATTGAGTAGTATTACTCTTAGTTTCTTATCCCTTGTGATACCTATGGTGGTGGTGGGTTTGTCTTTTGAGCCTTGCCTAAAAAAGGCACTATGGGGGTAGCAAGAGCCTTTGCCAATATCCAAAAGCCCAGGGGTGACAGGTGCAAGCCGTCCCTAGCGAAGCATCGTGGCTTGTCGAGCATATCATCCCAAGCTGACAGGCATTGGATCCCCTTTGAATGACACCAGTACTTAAGCCAATTGTTGAAATTGATCATCTTGTCTTCATATTGTGGCATCATTCTTGGTGAGGGTAAGATGCTACTCAAGGTCAGGGTCATACCGGCCTGGGCTACATGCTCAGAGAGCTCCTTTATGTCTCTTTTCATGTAGTCCAGGGAGGTTCGTCTCAGGTCATTCACACCAGCATGGACAATGACTGAGTCATATTTGTACTTGCCTTGGAGTGACCTGAGTGCTTGTGTTATGTGGCGGATCCTAGCACCCGACAGGCTGCTCACCGTGACCCTCTCCTTGTTCAGCCTGGTGAGCAGGACGTCAGTGTGCCTGACGATAGAGTCACCTATTACAAGTGTATCAGGTGTGTTGTTTAGTCTTAAGGGCTGTGACTGTTCGGCACACTGGCTTTGTGAGATATGTGTTGCACGTGTTTTGTTTTGGGGTAGCGGTTGCTTGGGTGTCTGCTTTGGAGGTCTCTGCTGCTTAGGCAGATCTTTATTTAGAGCCTCTTAGTATGTTTTTGTGTGATTATGTGTTTGGTTTGCTGTCGTGGTAGGTCTATGTGAGACTGGAACTGTAGTGAGTGTGGTTTCCTTCTCCTCCTGACTGGTTATGCCAGTACTGAGTTGAGAGAGCTTAGCCTCCAGTTTGGCTATATGGTTGCATCTCTCACATGTGTTGGAATTTGTTGGGAGGAGGAGAGGGTTGTCTGTGTACATGAGGCAGTTGTAACATTGCCTCAAGATTCCCAGATTCACCAGCTGGACCGGAGAGGAGATTGACAACTGACCTTTGGACATGCTAGAATAATACTGGGAATTCCTTAATAATTGAAAACAAGGGCCAGTGGGGAGTGAGGGTGTAGTGCTTTTAATTTTTAGTGCTGACTTATATAATTGCTTTAGCGAGCAAGTGCCAGGTAACTTAAGTGCAATGTGTTACAGGTAACTTAAATGCAAAAATGACAAACAGTAACTTTCTTTCAAGTGAAACAAGGAAATAAGTACAGTAAGCAATGCAGATATCACTAGTGATCCACAGAAGCTGAGAAGCGTATTAGGTGGAATTAGCGTTCCAGGGAAATAACAAGCAAACAAGCATATAAACAAAGCTAGATTCAGCAGGCCTGGATCTAGTCTATGCTACAGCAAACAAGGTGTACCAATTTCAGTAAGATGCAGTTCAAATATTCAGGCACTATAAACCTTTAACCAGAAATTCCCATCTCAGAAGGGCAGAGTCCAGCCTCTTCTCCCACAAGAGTGCAGACCACGAACCTTCTTAATGTAAAATAACTGGCCTGAAGCCCAAGTGCTTAAACCAGAACTAATCCACTTTAAGAATAACAGACACTGGGCTCTCAATCAGCAGTTCCCAACTTAGAAGGATGAAAGCTACCTGTTCTGCCACCACAGTGCATGCCACAAACCTTCCTAATGTAAAACAACTGGTCTGATGCCCAAGTGCTTAATCCAAAAGACTTAGAATGATAGCTACACTTTAATCAACTTACTACCAAGCAGTAATAAATACAATTGAATACTTTAGAGAATGCCTGGATTAGTGCTCATGTTACACAAACAAAGCTAGATCCAGTAGGCCTGAATCCAGTCTATGCCACAGCAAACAAGGCACCAACTTCAGTAAGAAGCAGTTCAGATATGCATGCACTATAAGCCTTTAACCAGAAATTCCCAGCTCAGAAGGGCAGAGTCCAGCCTCTCCTCCCACAAGACTGCAGACCACGAACCCTCTTAATGTAAAATAACTGGCCTGAAAGCCCAAGTGCTTAAACCAGAATTAATACACTTTTAGAATAACAGACACTGAGCCCTCAGTCAGCAGTTCCCAACCTAGAAGGATGTAAGCTACCTGTTCTGCCACTACAGTGCAGACCACAAACCCTCTCAGTGCAAAACAACTGGTCCGAAGCCCTAGTGTTTAAACCAAAAGGCTTAGAATGAGTTACACCAAGCAGTAATAAATACAATGAGTACTTTTAAGATGATGCAAAAGTAAAATAAAGTAGGTAGAAACACAAGTACAGTAAAAGCAGATGAATTTTTTTTTTTTTTTTCTGAACAAGTGCTGAGATCAAAGAAACAGATTTGAGTGCTGAAACTAAAAAAACTGGCTTGTTATAAGAAAAAAAAATCTAAGCTAGAAGGCTTCCCTCCAGCACAGAAGGGCTTGGGGGCTCAGAAGCCTACAAATAGTCTATACCACTTAACAGGAAAGGCAGGAAACAAGCTTACATTTTTTTTTCTGTTTCCCAGATGCTCTCTTTGTACACAGTAGGAGTGCCTGAAATCAGAATATGATCTCACTGCACTCAGTTGAGTGAGCAAATGAGATGGGCCCAGAAGGAGTATCCAAACACAAATTTACAAGAGGGGCGGGCAGTTTCAAGGCCACTAAGATTAACACCAAAACAAAAACAGGGAGGGTCGGTGGGACTAACTGAAGAGCAGAGTCAAAACTTCCAGTTCAGTTAATATTCCTGCAACACACAGTTAAAATCAATTTAAATACTGTTTTTTTGAAAAAAAAAAGTGCAGATAAAGGTACTAATTCTCTTATACGTCCAGTTGAATACAGCAAGTTCTTAGCCGGCCAAAGCTGAGGTTTTTAAGCAGAAAATATTTCACACTGTACCACTTAAATAGGCAAGGACAGGAAATCAAAGAATGTGGCTACCCCCATACCTGTAATTACTAGTAAATAACAAAATTCAGCAAACACTAACTAACTTCCAGTTCAGTTAATATTCCTGCAACACACAGTTAAAATCAATTTAAATACTGTATTTTTTTGAAAAAAGTGCAGATAAAGGTACTTAAATTCTCTTATACGTCCAGTTGAATACAGCAAGTTCTTAGCCAGCCAAAGCTGAGGTTTTTAAGCAGAAAATATTTCACACTGTACCACTTAAATAGGCAAGGACAGGAAATCAAAGAATGTGGCTACCCCCACACCTGTAATTACTAGCAAATAACAAAATTCAGCAAACACTAACTTCCAGTTCAGTTAATATTCCTGCAACACACAGTTAAAATCAATTTAAATACTGTATTTTTTTGAAAAAAAAAGTTGTCATGGTAATTGAAGCCTTGTAGTAGAAGGATCTTTGTGTGTTCCACTTCCTATTTAACTGGATCCTTTCTTGTAGCATTCGTGGTATTGGTGCTTCACTGGTTGCAGTTTGAAGGGAAGGTCTACATAAACTGAGAAAAGTCCTCTTTGAGCTTATCTTAGAGGATTGCTTCATCTACTTGGAGTTGGATACTCTTTATTATAGACCATTCCAGTCTGTGGAAAGGCCAAGGAGGTCATTGCTTTCGCCATCTTGGTGAGGATGCAATAGAGGTTTTAGGGCTAGACCTCCTACACCTTCTGGGTTTGATGGTGGCAACAGCTTTCATTGTTCCAGTTGCACATCTGTGGTACTGATGTTGCAGTAAACTGTGAAGTGCTAACCCCAGAGTCACCAAGTTTTTTCTTCTACATCTGCTTCTGGTATTGGATCCTTCTCACCTGGCATTGGAGTGGTGGACATTCTCCATCACTGTGAATATGGATATTTTCTTTTTGCAGCCACACTTATTTGTAGGCTGTGATGACAGGTACTTCAGGAGCACAGTGAAAACCTCATCTTTTCTTCTACCATAGTATTGGGAAATTAGTCCTCCTTGGAAGGGATGAGTACATAAACCCACTGGAACTGCTAGCATTTTTCCCAGCCATGGTAGACCTGGAGGAGAAGCTCAGTGCAGGAATGGTCATATTTTTTGTCTGGAAAATAGTCGATACTGTTGTAACTGAACAAGCAGGGAAGTATGCACAGCCATACCCATACCCCTTCTACAGAGAAGTGATGGACGTCTGACAGTGGTCATAGACAAGTACATCGCAGTATTGCAGATATGGATGTTTATAACATCACAGTTTCAGCTATTCATATAATGGGAAGTCAACGCAGTGATAAACAGTTTCTCCAGTCCTCCCCAGAAGCAGAGTATTCAGGAGTATTAACCTCGTAAGTCTCATTAGACCCATTTTCTTCACTAGGAAGAAAACATTTCTCCCCTGCTCTTTTCAGTAGGCAGGGGAGAGTAGTGGTACCTGCAGCTTCCTCCACTGGCAGGGAAGCTTCTGATTCCTAACCTACTGCAGTTTGAATTTGTAAATTATTTGAATAGAACAACAGATTTCTTAAGGTTCAGGTATAAAGAGGCAATCAAGGTTTTAAATATAGCTCTACAGGTTAGTGAAACAGAGTAAAGTTGAGTCAAGCATTTATAAAAAGTCAGAGTTCACCATTATGCATTTTAGGCAATGAAAATGTTCATCTAGTGACTTTAAAGATATACAATGCAAACACAAGCAGTAAGGGCATCTAGGTTAACTATTGGTGATGACATTTTTTGAAAGGGGATGCGATACATTTTTTTATAAAAGAAAATTTAAATGAGTTTAGAGGAAAGAGACAAAGTTATAATTGCCCAGTTTTAAGAAACAATAGAAAGCATAACCAGATCCTTCATAGACAGTCAAATTAAGGATTATGGCTTTCCTTGTACCATAAGATATAGTATAGACTCGGGTATTCTGAAAGAGGTAATTAAGATAAATTGGAAAATCATACAAGGCAGCCCAGAATTAAATATGGTTTTATGTACAAAACCACACTTTTTCAGATAAGAAAAAAATGGGAACATTAAATAAAAATATTGGAAAATGGAAAGGTGGTAAAATATGGGGAAAGTTATGGTACTTTTTCATGGCATGGTTGCCGTAAGTGTGGATTTATTAACAACTCTAAGAATATTACTTTAAACGGAATGAATAGAACATCTTGTCCTGAGACATTATCCATGTAATTCAGTTAGTGTGATGTATCTGGCTTCATGTTACACTTGTGAGGCTTTCTCCCTAGGAAAGACTACAAGAAAGTTATAGACAAGCACTTGAATACTATAAAAGTAGTAACCTCAAATGTTAGCAAACACACTAGTGTTTGTAAATGTTTTAAATTTTTTTTTAATATTTTGGAATATATGAAAGAAATGCCATAGGGGAGGGAGATGCAGATTTCTTTTTGGAATATAGGAAAGTAATATGGCAAATAATACTAAATGCAAATTTATCCCCAAGGCTGGATAGAGATCAAGTGTCTTTTAAAGTTGGGGATAATGAAGTAAAAAGTGATTGATGAATGCATTAACTGAAGTGTTTTTTTTTTTTTATTATTTTATTTTGAGAAGTTTCTGAGTTTGTGTGTTCTAAAGACGTCTGTAAAAAATTAATTAAAAAACAAAAGCCATAAATGTATTGAAGAAGGATGCTCATTTGTCCATTTTTGTGTTGGTTTTTGTTTGTTTTTTTTATTTTGGCATACAAGGTCCATTGTCAGTTCACCTTTTTTGGTTGTAGGGTGAGTCTGATGTATAAAGAGAAGGATCAATGTGTTAGGTGAGACAAAGGGGGATTACATGGAAACAGGCCGTCTAACAGAAGAATATACAACATGCATGGGGACTGCACAGTAACATTGTTTTGAGTAATATAAATATTTTTTTTAAGTAAAAATGATAATAAACATGTGGCTCATTTAAAATAAAACTCTTTACTGAAAGGAAAGTATGCTAACTTAATTGAGTTGAAGGAGAATGAGTCAGCCTTTTGAGCTAAAGGGCTAGCTTAGACAGATAATAACTGAGTGTATATTAAGTTAGCCAGTTTAGTGAAGAGCTTTTCAAGAAAGTACTGATCAGAGGTGTTCCTGCTTCGTAGACAGTCTGCTGGAATCCAGTAAGGACAGAATGGTAGTAGTTCATAGATGTTTTAGGTCAGAGGGTCTGAAAAATAAAATGCATTGTCTTATATTCTTTTAATTTGTTTGAAAATAAGCTGTTTGTTAATGGTGGAGAAGCTGGTTTAAAGAGAAGTGTGAGGCAGAAGGCAAATGAGCCAGAGCAGTGGTGAGGTCTTGTAGAAAGAGTACAAAAGAGGTGGAGAAGAGCATATATACACTACACAGAGGAAGAAAGACTGAGCATGATGGAATTAGAAGTGAAAGTGTTACAGATAGGAATGTCATTGAACAAGAAGTAAAGGAGTGGAGAAACAGTATGGGGAAAGAGAAAATTGGTTTGGTGATTGGAGAGTTGATTTGCAAAGGGGTATGGAAGCTTAGATAAAAAAGGAAAGGATACATTTTAATGAAATACGTTTTGGGGCTTGGACAAAGGAGATGACTAAACTGATCACCAAGAGAGAGGGATGGACACGTGATGCATGTAGGCACCAGTGATCAGTCAAGGAATGCAATTGAAATGGCAGAAAGCAGAGCTAGGAATGTGGCAGAGAGGTGCCAGGACATGGGGTTGGTGGTATAATTTCAGAAGTATTAATCATGCTAGCAGCCATTGGAGGAAAGAGAAAATTAGGGTGTGTAATGACTGGCTGTGGCAATGGACAACAGTAAAAGACTTGGGGGCTGGTAGGAGGATAGTTAGAGATCTGGCACAGAGGCCGTCTGTGTGCAAGAAAACACCATATTGGCTTAAAAGTGGCAGCATTGTTTAATGTTGGCTTGGAAATGTACATCTCAGTGACTATACATTTAAACTAAGATGGAAAGGGGGAGAGAGGGTGACATAAGCTGAAAAGTGAGGAGCTGTTTGGCAGTAAATAGAAGGTGGAATGCAGAGCACAGAAGAGATCAGACAAGAGTTTCTCAGACCATGACTGTGTAGTCTCACTCTGCAGTGCATTGAGTTTTGACATGGAGATGGGAACAATTATAAGAAGTGAAGCATGAGGGAATGGTGGACATTGCTGGTATCACAGTAAAATGGACCATTGACAAGTGGGTGAGGGATATGGAGGTGGCTGGGTAGAATTTGTTCTAGAATGACAGAGAAGGGAAAGAGATGGAGAAGCAATCTGCATAGAAGAGGAAAACGGATGTTAAGTTAGACAGGAAAAAGTACAATGAAGGAGTGATGCAAGGGTCCAACTAAGGATAGAATCTAGGTAAAGCACCTTGTCAGTTTAGATAGATGGAGGGATAAGGCGAACCAGTGGATTGCTTAAATGGCATCATTCACCAGACACAAGGAGTGAGGAGTATAGGGGAAAGGTCCCTCAGTGCTTCATAAGGTTATTCTCTCCCTTCAGCTTGGGTAAAAAATGGTTTTGTATATTTTTGAGTTTAAAGTGTCTTTTTGATGCAACTTTGTGGTAGTCTGAGTTATTGGTTGTGTACAAGATGCTGCCTTTGGATATGACAAAAAGTGGGTAGCAGATGTTTAACTATCAGAAGGATCATAATGGGGACCCCATTAATGTGGAGCCATGATTTAGTGAAGAAACCAACTGCTAGTTATATAAAAAGTATTTAGATGGTGCAATGGAAGCAGTTTGACAGTGAATGAAATTGGTTTCAGATTTAATTAACTTCTACATAAAGCAACTTGAGATGTCTGGAGATGGTGCCAGTGAATTTCTAAAAGAACAGAGCGACTCAGTGTTGTCACTGCAGCAAACAGTAATAAAAGTAAAAAAAAAGTTGGAGAAATTGAGCAAAGTTGTACTCATTAAGCAAAAAGTGGTTACTTTGGAAGACAACATGAGGAGATGTAGATTTAATTAACTTCTACATAAAGCAACTTGAGATGTCTGGAGATGGTGCCAGTGAATTTCTAAAAGAACAGAGCGACTCAGTGTTGTCACTGCAGCAAACAGTAATAAAAGTAAAAAAAAAGTTGGAGAAATTGAGCAAAGTTGTACTCATTAAGCAAAAAGTGGTTACTTTGGAAGACAACATGAGGAGATGTAATTTGTAATTGAATGGTGTCTTGGCGACGAAAGGTATGGCTGTTTGGAATTTAAAAGAAAGATGGCTTTTGATAAAAAAAAATAAGATGACATGGTAGTCAGGTTTTTCAAATGACTGCTGGGCATTCAGAAGGGCTATAGATTGCTGTCATCTGTGGCAGACATGGCATATGGTCGACTTGAAAATATTTTGGTTCACTTAATCATCTGGTCTAAAAAGAGCACGTTTTGTCTTAGTTATGGCATTCTGAAAAGAGGATGATAGTGGAAGGAAATCCAATATTGGTGGATCGTGATGTTTCTGAGGCTACTGTGCAGCAAAGGGCTGTGTTCCTAGACCTAATTAAATTGTATATGGTGCAAGTTAAGGTTCAAGTTTTCATCTCGAACATTGTTGAATGTGTTTCTGTTAGGAATGCAGTTTACATTGGCAGATACTTTTGGTGTATGTGCGCATAAGTAAGCAACTTCAGATTTTGGAAAAGGTAATGATTGTTGTAAAATTGTTGAACTGGTGTGGACTGAGACAGATTCTTCAACAGTGAGAAGATATGGTAGTAATTGCCAGTTCTCTGGCTATTGCACACTGGCCACTTAAGAGACTTCAGTCATTGATGTTAATTCTTTAAGGATGGTTCATCGGTAAAGTTTATCTAAACATGCACATTTTATGAGACTTTGATAGACTGTACTAAACCACTGGACACGTGTGCTGTTTTGTAACAGCATGAACATTAGACATTTTGCTGGACATTTTATTGAAGTTGCATAGTATGTTGAACTCTTAGTTGCATTTGATTGGGCTGCAAGTTGTACATGCATTGCAGCATCAAGATCAAGGGTTATTTTAAGGGGCCCATTTCATATTCTGAAGGCTTTAATTTGATAGTTAATTGAAATGCTTTTATTTGTGATTATTGGCTCCCTATTGAAATGTTACCATTCAAAATGCAGAGTACTAGTAAGTTAAAAAAAAAAAAGACTGAAACTACAGGAGGAGTGGATCTCGAACATCACTCTTCTCCTTTAAACTTTTTTTTGGAGAGGGTAAGCCCCCACACCCCCTGAACTTATATATACCAACTCCAAGACCACCATACCTCAAGAGGAAGGGAATATTGTGAGAAATGGCCATCTCGGACTGTACTGTCTTTTTCAGCCATTCAGTTTCTGTGTTTCAGAACTCTGTTTGATGGACTCAATAATTTGAAACTTCTAATGATTTGGAAGCATCAGTTTCTAAAATGTTAATGTTATTTTGTCCTATCTCACCTTCATTCATTGCTGGTTGGGTTCGGAACGGAGAATTGGTTCCAACTCAGCCTATACAAAAGCTCGAGGATTTCCCCCGGCTCATGGCTACACCCTATCCCATCATGCTCCGGGAAGATTACCCAGATCTCGTTTGCTGCTAAACAAGACTGGGTGCTTCCATGCAGGTTCTGGCTAAGTGGACATTGTTTTTCTTTTGTTAGCTTTCAAATTTAAAAAAATTGTACTTGCTGTTGCGATTAGTTATAAGACTGTTGTATATTACTATTTAGTAGTTCGTAGAGTGTTCGTTACTATTGCTCTGTTTTTCTTGTGGCCATCGTTCTTCCACTAGGCCTAGAACTATTTCCCTATCCCGGCTTGCAAGTTCATTTGAGTTACAGAGCTTGGACTAATTTTTTTCTTCTGTTTTTCTATTGGGTAGTCCTTTTAAGTTAGAGGGCTCCCTTCAGCCCGTTTAACTTAGAGGCCTTTCTTTTCTTTCCTTTCTCCCTCACTGTTGCAGGAGCCAGTTTTAGAGCATTGCTTCTTCCTACACTGTGCTATATTAGGTTTATAGAGTTGGTTGTGTTAGTTTCCTTTTGCCTGTTTAACAAAAAAAAAAAAAAGTTTTGTTATTTTTCTGGTTGACTTACTGGATTGGATTTACTGTTGATAGGATGTCTAAGGATCCTAGGGAATCTAAACCTTCGGGTTTTAAGAAATGCGATAACTGCAGTCAAAAGATGTCACTGACTGATGGACACACCAGTTGCGTGTATTGTTTAGGTGCTGTCCACTTACAGGAATTGTGTTCCTTCTGTCATGCTTTTAGTTCCATGGTGTTGATGGAAAGAAGGAATAAATTGATAGTGAGAGGCTTGTTAAAGACACTGTTTTCAGAGGCTATAGAAGGGAGTCAGAGTTCCTCAAAAGCTAGTCAAAAATCATCTTCTGCTAGATCTGAGAAATCGGGGAAGAGAACATCCTCTGCTACTCCACATTCGGAGCTGATGAAAAAACTTGCCAAAGAATCATCTTCGGACCAGAAAAATCCCCCTCTTCGGCTCCTATTGTAATTTTGGGGACAACAGAGTTTCAGTTTCAGAGCCAGTCCCCTATATTCGAACTGGTCTCCCCAGTGCTGAGATCTCCTTTGCTGCAGCCAGTGAGGTCTCTGACCCTGTCCTCTTGATACTCCAGAAGTCTTTCGGATGACTATGTGGAGCGTGTGGTGAAGAGGATTTTACGAACGCCTGCACTGGCCAAGATACTGTCGACTCCGACCCAGAGGGATTCGGAGCCTGCAAACATCACTTCCCCTTCTTCGATTCCTCCTCCAACCCATGTTGGGGTTTCAGAGTCGGAGTGCCTCGATCCGGTTGTTGCAGAATAGTCTGTGCCGATCTTTGGACCCAACTACCACTCCAACCTTCTTGGTTCCATCAGAATTTGAGTGGTCTAGGAGGTGACATTCTCCCATTGAGTCCAGTGAAGAGATTCAGGTAGGACAGTTGCCTGATCCGAATCTACCTCTCGGGGCTTCGGCACTGGTGAGCTCAGCACCTACAACAGCCTCTGAGCCCACCACCTTAGTCCAGGGATGTCCTGCAGTTCCTCGGAGTCAGCCATATCCTCAGATCAGGGCCGGGGGGGGGGCTTTCGAGGTGATGAGAGTTCTGTCACCTCAGACTGCTCCGCTCTCAAGTACTCTTCCCCTAAAGTGCCAATGTCTGCCTCAGTGCCATTTCTCCCACCCAGGCGTGGAGACCTGAAGCCCCAGGATGCCCCATTGGGTGAAGCAATATCTTCCGAAACCTCTCCAGAGTATCCCTCTGATGAGTTCTCTTGGAAGAGATTATGCAAGAGGAAGCATTTAGACTCCCCTGAGGAGTCTATCACTTCAGACATGGACCTCGATGAGTCAGAAGGGTCCCCACGGTCACCCTCTGAGGATGTCTCCTTTGCAGACATCCTATATATTCTTAAACAGAGAGGTGGCTGGAAGCCCATCAACCCTTCTGAGGATAAGTCTGTGTGCCTGGAGGCATTTGGGTCTCACCCTTCCACCTCTTGGGGGTGTCCGCCCTTTGACCATCTCATGAATGTAGTCAGTCGGAAAGCATGGGGCTCTCCGGATTCAGTAGAACCTGTACCTAGGAGGCCAAATAAGTTCATTACTGCGCCCTCAGATAAGGAATTCTTCAGTAAAGGTATCAAGGTAGATGCTATGGTGGTGGCAGCAGCTACCAAGAAGGAATTGTCTGAGACATCCTCATCTGTCCATGCACTGAACAAAGAGTCTCAAGCTATGGACAGATACAGAAAGCACATGTTTTCTTCAGCTTCCTTTGCACTAAGGTAACTGAACTACCTGATCCATTTCACTAGGCTTCAGAGAGATCTCCTGAAGGAGCTAGGAGATACCCTCCAAGGTTCTGTAGCTGCAGGGGTTTCGGACAAAGTTTCCTCCCAGCTCGCCACCTTAAACTCCATGGTGAATTCTTCCATGCGACTCATTTGCTACTCAGCGGATGAAAATAGTTGGGCAGCGGGTACAGGAAATTTCCGTAAGTAGGCATTCCAGGATGCGCTTATGTGATTTCACAGAACCCTTTAAGTCTTCCTTTTTTAACTCCTCTTTTGACATCTCGTCCTTGTTCGGGCCAAAAGTTAGAGACTCTAACCAGGTGCGAACAGGAGGGAAAGACACTTTCTGCTGTTGGAGCCCATTTCTCCCTCTTTACCAGACCTTATCCCAAAGGTCAGAAGGTGGGAAAAATGTGGTTCTGTAAGTCCCAGAGAGCTTTCTTGGATGCATATGGTAATTCTTCCCCCAGGGGCAGAGGGGGAGGTAACAATGGAAGATGCCGACCATGCGGCAGAGGGGGTCCGCAAAACCAGGGTGACAGGGATTCCTTCCTTGGTAAACCCTTTCAGCGCTCCTGAGAGGAGGCCTGTCTGTCCATCACTGGAGGTAGTCGGTGGTCATTTGTCATTGTACCCAAATGCCTGGCTAGAAATAAAAGACAAATGGGTACAAACGATTATATCCAGAGGTTATTGCATACCTTCCCCCTCCACCTTAGAAAGAAAATCAGTCCCAGATGTTCCACCCAGTCAAATGGATCATGCAACTCTAGAGGTACAACAGTTGCTGGAAGAAAGTCATCCAAAATGTCCCCGCAGACCAAATTGCATCCGGAACTTACTCAAGGTTCTTTTTAGTGCCAAAAAAGACTGGGGACTGGAGGCCCATTCTGGATCTCAGCAGAGTAAACAAATTCATCAAAAAGTCAAAGTTCCAGATGGTGACACTGCAGTCGATACTCCCTTTTTTGTAGAAAGACAATTGGATGTGCTCGATAGATCTCCAGGATGCATACTACCACATAAAAGTAAACAGACAATCCAGGAGACATTTGCATTTTCGGCTGGGAGCCAGTCACTACCATTTCGAGCCCTGCCCTTTTGGTCTCACTACAGCCCCCAGCGTGTTCACCAAATGCATGGCAGTGGTTACGGCTCACTTGAGGTGGCTAGGATTCTGGGTGTTTCCATACTTGGAAGACTGGCTCCTAACCACTACCACCAAGCATCTACTAACAAGAGCGAGAGACACTACCATTCATCTTTGCTCTCAGCCAGGCATCACGATAAATTAAAAAAAATCTGCCTTGTTGCCATCACAACATATCATCTTTATAGGGGCAGACTTGGATACAAGACAAATGTTGGCCAAACTTCCTTCTGAGAGGATTCACAGCTTACATCATCAAGTCAAATATCTCTTAACCAAGAAGAAAGTGCAAGCGAAGGTCGTTTTAAAAGTGTTTGGTACCATGGTGGCAGCAGTAACCTTAATACCCTTAGCTCGTCTACACATGAGAATTCTTCAGTGGCTACTATTCACCCACTGGTCCATGCAGGAGCTGCCCATGTCTCACAAAATTATCATAACAGAATCCTGCACGAAAGATCTGCGCTGGCGGCTTCACTCCACTCAAGTAACTTTAGGCCGACTGTCCTTCCCTAACCAGTAGCCACAGTGACCACGGACACTTCCCAGATAGGGTGGAGGGGCATTGTCTGGGAAAAACTGTCCAAGGTGTTTGGCAGGAACATGCGAACCACTTGTATATCAATGTCCTAGAGGTGAAAGCGGTGCTTTTGGCATTGCAAGCATTCTAGGACTCCCTTCCAATAAGAACAATTGCAACTCAGACAGACATGTCAGTGATGTGGTACATAAACAAGGAGGAAGCACGTCTTACTCCCTATGTCAAGAGGCCCAGAGAGTATGGCAATGGGCAGTCTCTTCCCAACGTTTTCTGACTGCAATGCACATCCTGGGGAAGTCAAACGTGATAGTGGACAAACTCAGCAGAGCTTTTCTGATGCCTCACAAGTGGTCCCCAAAACCAGAGATAATGGAGAAGATTTTCAAAAAGTGGGGCCAGCCTTGCTGCGCTCTTTTTGCCCCATCCATGAATGCCAAGTGCAGCAGCTGTTTTGCCCTGATCCCCCCACCGGGAGAGTCACCAAGGGACTCACTCCTACACGATTGGCCCCCGGGACTCCTCTATGCCTTTCCCCCGTTCCCCTTGATCCCCATAGTCCTTCAGAAAGCCAGCACGTTGAGAAGCAATGTGATACTCATCTCCCCATACTAGCTTCATCAGATTTGGTTCCCCTTCCTATGGCCCCATCTCCAAGAGGAGCCTTGGATTCTAGACTCAGTTCCAGACGACCTGACTCATCCATCAGGGACACTCTATCCATCAATTCAAACCCTCAAATTGACAGCTTGGCTGCTCCAGTTCCGCACACAGCCAGGTTTCCAGATATTTCCCCAGCAGTAAAATATCTCTTGATTTCATCTCATAAGGCCTCAACCAGAACATTGTATTCTAGCAAATAGAAAAGATTTTCCCATTGGGATTTCAACAACCACATTGATCCTTTTGCTGCACCTATAACAGCTGTATTACATTTTCTAGCTAAGCTTTTTGATGAAGGTGCAGCTGCAGCTACTATTCTAGTTCAGTTAGCTGCTATATTAAACTATCATATTGGAGAAATGGGATTAAAAATCATGTCCCACAGGCTTTGCAAAGCCTTCTTGAAAGGTACTTTCTTACTAAGACCTCCAGTAAAAGAACCACCAGCGCAGTGGGACCTAAACTTTGTTTTATCCACCTTGATCCTTCCCCCCTTTGAACCTGCATCATCATATGAATTAAAGTTTTTAACATGGAAGATGACCTTCTTGATAGCCATTACATATGCTATCGGGTATCAGAACTTCAAGCATTATCAATACATCCCCCTTACATGATCCTTCACAAGGATAGAGTTTCCCTGCGAACTAACCCTTCATTCCTCCCAAAAGTAGATTCAGAAGCAAATTTAATTCAATCCATTGACTTTTCTTGTCTTTTTCTCAAATTATGGCAACAAGTCAGAGTACAAACTATACCAACTAGACACACACAGACAGTTGCGTTTCTATCTCCATAGAATGAAGGAGTTCAGAAAAATCAGACCAGCTGTTTGTATCCTTCTCAGATAAAAAGAAGGGCACCACCACATTAAAGGTCACATGTTCCAAGTGGCTTACAGACTGTGTAACTTTCACATACAAATCTCAGAGTAGAGAACTTCTAGGGAAAGTGAAGGGCCACTCCACAAGAGCTATAGCAACCTCATTGGCCTTTCAAGCAAGGCTGCCTATGGATTCAATTTGTGCAGCAGCAACACTGGTAGAGCCTCATACCTTTATCACTCATTACAAAGTCAATTTGGCTTCCAGGAACAGGGCCTCTTTTGGGTCCACTGTTCTGAAGAGTATTCTCCCTTAACCCACCCATGAAAGAAGGTGCTAGGGACGCTGTCCCAACCAGCAATGAATGAAGGGGAGATAGGTCAACATAACATTAAGAAATTATGTACTCACCATGACATTCTGTTTGTTGTCCATCTCGCCTTCATTCTTGCTTTCCACCATCCTTCCCCCAGCCTTTACTCCTGGAGGATTGAGCGGTCTCTTGCTAATTGGAACTTAATGTTCTCTAAATCTCTTCTTCAGTTCTTTTTGGAAGTAGTTATATGTTTAGAGACAGTAACTATAGTATCTGCAAACAAAATGTGGGTAATCTTCCCAGAGCATGATGGGACAGGGTGTAGCCACAAGCCGGTGGAAGTCCTCGAGCTTTTATACAGGCTGAGTCTGAACCGATTCTCTGTTCTGAACTCAACCAGCAATGAATGAAGGCGAGATGAACAACAAACATGGAATGTTATGGTGAGTACATAACTTCTTATTATGTACTTGACTTGTGAGACATGTTTTTTGAGTAAATGGGGAGGTGTTTAATGTTTTGTATCCTTTAGACTTCTAGTTTGATATATTAATGAGTGTTGACTTTTCTAGCTTTTCATTTGAGGTGTGTAAAAAAGATTCAAGATAGCATTTCGGTGAAAAGCTCAGACAGTAATATGTTTCTCCCCCCTTCCCCTTTATCTTAACTTGTGCACTTCACCAAAATATGTGGCTGCATGACAAATGGCATTTGGAACTGCTCAGCAGTATCATGCATTAGAATCGTGCTATGGACTATATAGAACACTTCAAAGAATGGCACACGGCAACAGTGGTCCTGCTACACAAGGGTTGGGCCACAACTGACCATGGAAACTACCGACCAATAAGCTTGACCAGTCTGATCTGTAAGGCTATGGAGCGAATCATTATGGAACTCATAAATAGAGAGATTGGGAACCTCAAGTCGCTGGACCCCACACAGTTCGGCTTCTTCAAGGGCAGATCATGCCTCCTGAACCTGGTTGATTTCTTTGAGACAGTTACTCAGGCTATAGATAAGGGAAAGGAGGTACACACTGCTTACCTTGACCTTGCTAAAGCATTTGACACCATTCCCCATTCAGGTATTATTGATAAGCTCACCAGCCGGGGCATAAACCCGTACGTCACAGGATGGATCGCAAACTGGCTTTCAAACTGATCCCATAAAGTAAGAGTAGCGGGATCTATGTCCGAATCCAGACCAGTAACGAGTGGTGTGCCTCAGGGCTCTGTCCTGGGGCCCCTCCTGTTTGGCATATACTTCTCAGAAGTACAGGCAAGCACGGGAAGGGCTGTGGCAGACTAAGTTTGTGGATGACTGCAAACTGGGTGCTATAATAGTCACCGGCCGACATGGAGATCCTCCAGAAGGGCCTAAATGAGACTGATGCATGGTGTCAAAGCCATGGTCTCAAGCTAAATGCAAAGAATGCGCAGTAATCCCCTTTGGAAAAAACAGAGTACCTGCAAACTACAACATAGGAGGTAATCCCCTGAAATCTGAAGAAGAAATAAGGGATCTAGGGACCCAAGTAGATAGTCAGCTTTCCTTTGATAACCATGTTGCCAAAGTGGTTAGAAAATCCTTCTGTGTGACCCATCTGATCACAAAAGGGTTCGCATCAAGATCCAAGGATGTAATGGTGCCCCTCTACTCTTCCCTCATCAGACGCATTATTGAGTACAATGCATCAATTGGAATGTACCTGGCTAGACACATCTCCAGCAGCTGGAGAGACCACAGAGGTACCTAACCAAGAGGATTACTGGCCTCAAACAGTTGCCCTATGCAGCACGATGGAAAAAGCTAAGACTGTTCTCTGTTGCATACTGCTTTCTCAGAGGCGATCTCTGTCTAACGTACAGAGCCATGTCAAACTCAGAATTGTTGAACATGCTCCATCTTAGCAAAACCAAATCTACTCGAGCTACACGCTCTAGGGATATAAACCTCAACACAACAATGAATGGAACATGCTGGAGGGATAGATTCCCTTCGCAGAGACTTTCCTTACTATGGAACAGGGTCCCAATCTACATAAGACAGAGCCCCTCACTATCACTCTTCAAGAGGAACCTTGATGAGTGGATGGGTAACAGAAAGTTCACACCAGGGATCACACCAACAGCACTACTAGATAGGGGCCAAGGGTACTAGCTGCTAGTACAAGGGTCTAGGGAACTACTAAAGGGGTGGTGAATACTGCACAAAGTGGCTGGGCTAATATATGCCTTCGGGCAGATAGTCCAGTACCAACCTATGAATATGGATTTTTAGCAAGTAGTGGGCAGTCATTTTGTGTCCCAAATGAAGTTGAAATACTTTGTCACAGTGATGTTAATGCAGTAAATGTCATGTGAAATTCATGGTGCATTAGTGTAAAGCCAATGTTTAATGCATGTATTACTGCTAAACTTTGCCAGATACCCATAATTTCTGTGGTTTTGCAAATGATGTTAGGCTATGAAGGCAAGGTGCAACATGGTGCATTACTGTCCAAGTATGTCAGGTTTCATGATTTAAATTAGTAGTGCAGTTATGTTGCAAATCTCTTTGAGATTGTTAATGTACAGCTCATTTGTGTTTTTTTTTCTTTATGAATCTCTAAAGGCTGAAGTGTGAAGGTTATTTCTGTGTAACAGTACTGAGGTGAGGTGTGTGTTGGGTGAAGAATTAGGAGAATTTATACAGTGTTTGTCTATAATATGGCTTTACAAATGTTTGTTAGGCCATGAAGTTTATTTAGTAGTGTGTGCTATTGTTTGTGGGCCTTCATTTTCATGATATATCTTTTGCATTTTTTTCAGGTAAGAGATGTTCACTTGATCGGATTCATAAATTGGTTTAACTGGAAGAATAATTGATTAAGGGAAACAGCATTATGTGGTTATGATGCCTTTGAAAATGTTGCTTGATATTTAAAGTTTAATGTTGAATTAGAGCATATTGTTTGGATGTTTGTGCATCTGGGGAGGATGAATTGTGGTTATTTTATTTTTTGTGTATTGTCATCCAAAGCATAGGGCTGAACATAATTAAGTGAAGAAATGCCCGTTTTAATATTTAATAATAGTTGCTGTTTTTATATGTTTTGTTTACTGTTGAGGGCTGGTTAGATGAAGCAGTACATTTCAAGATTTTATTTTTATTTATTTTATTTGTGTTTGTTTTCTGAGATAAAGTGTTAATCTCCATGGGTGATTGTCAGTGTAGCTTTCAGAGGTTCAATGAGGCTGAATTACTGCCTCCTAATAGTAAGCATAATAAACGTAGATGAGTTTGTCACGTAGATTGTTATGCACCCCCTCCATTTATGTATTTTGCATAGGTGGCGGTTGTAGCTGTGAATATGGAGCTGAGTTTGTTGCATGGTATGGTGATCGGTATCCAGTTTATTGCAAAGCTGTACTAGTTAGAGGCTTGGTCCGAATGATGATGTGGCATAATTCATGGAATTAATATAATGACAAATGATATGCCACTTCTTGGTTTATGCCATTCCTCCCCAGATTAATCGATGTATAAAAGGTGAACTGTTATGTATAATTTTAGCTGGAATATTGGGAAGCATAAAGAGGTGAGGGACTGGTGGTTGTAAGGGGTAGGTGTCCTAAAGGACCTGACCCCTTGAGCTGTAATTTTTTTTTTTTTGGTCATGCTGAACTTCCGAAACAATATGAACAGTTCATTTTAATATTCTGTAAATATGTTCCTGGGGTGAGTGTCTTTCTTTTGTTAATCCTTTCTTGAATTAATAAAGTTTTTTATTCCGTTGAGGAAAAAAAAAGAAACAAGTCTAAGAGACCAGAAGAGACAATACAGCAGTGGAATAGAAAGAGGGGTTGTTCTATGCATGGAGGATCTAACTCTGCCAGGAGCAGACTGGATGAGTCCAAGATCTAGCAGTAGTACATTAAGGTCTTGGATCAAGAACGGTTTATTCAATTAGTCCAGAACTGTACTAGATAGCATTTTGTAGCAAGCACTGTTTGCACAGTTGGCAAACACTGAGTATGACCCAAGTAACTTGAATATGAATAGTGGCTTGAGCTCCTATTGTAGATGGCAAGGGGTGATATGAGAAATTGGGTTTCGTCCTGTTCACTGCTTCCCGAGGACAGGTGTGGGTAGCACATGTCTATGCATGCTATCTGTAGTTGAATACCTGATGTAGACTGGGGCTGACATGGGGGCGATGCAACATACTGATGGGTAGGGGTAGTTGATTGCGTCACATGAAGAAGTATGCATTTACATCATGAGGGCTAATTACACACCAGCCCATTGGGTTTGACTAGGCATGCACAGGGGGTTCTAAGACTTAAAGGATAAGCCACGGTCAGCTCATGGGTGACAGCTGTCATAGGTCGCTATTAGGCAATCAGCCTGCAGACTATTACAAGCCTTGCCAATAACCAGACAGTGACTGGAGGTCAAAATCAAACCCTGTACCTTGTGGCTGGGAGGTGAAGACCTTAGCCATTATGCCAGCCCTGCCCTGGCTAACCAGACTCTCGTGGAATGAATGAGGTAAAAAGCTCTGTGCAATAGCCAGGACTGCATTGACTGGCTGGTGCAAAAATGTGTAGAATTCTGGATATGATCCTAACCACTGCACCAGAGGGTCATGGGTATCCAGTTAAGATACTATTAGTCATATACTAAGTGTTTTAAAGTTGGTGTGAAGGGTAAGCATAACAAGACAAAGATGATTTTGTGGTATTTCAGTAATGTGGATTATGCTGTGCTAGGGGAAATGGTCCAGGATGAATTAGAAGACTGGGAGCAAATTGATAGAGAAAATAAGGTGAAGGAATGTATTAGAGGGCGCTGAAGGCTGTGGGCAAAGATATAAGGAAAAGACAAAAAGAGCCCAATGTTGAAACAATGCGACTTTAGCAATTTTGGCAATCTATAGGACTTAAATGAGGTGGAAACTGGAGGAGGCACAGTGCATGGAGCTAACAAAAAGGCAGTAAAGGTGGTAAGGGCATTAAAGGTTATTAAAGTTGAATTGTATTACCAAAAGGGGTCAGAAAGAGAAATTAGAATTGTTTAAGCACATATCTGAAGGAAGGGGAGGAAATTAATTGGACTGGCTGAGCAAAATGCAAGAACTCTGCCTTCATTTGTTACCAATGTCACCCAGTGGTATTTAGTGCCTTGTCTTTGCAGCTTGCATTTATGACTGAATATGATACAGTTGCATAGTTTTTTAGATAGTCTTCCAGGGAAGTGTTGCCTTTGTAGAGCCATGTTTCATATCCTGTCTTATCCAGAAAAGAAGATTTTATGTTACAGTCTGAGAGGAAGAAGGCAGAGCTGTTAATTTTGCTTTGTGGTTTTCCCTTGGCCAGAAGTCTGAAATTTACTTTTCAATAAGATGTAACAGACAGTGAGAAAATTTATCTTGAGTGTTGTGAAATTTCATGCATCTCTAGTATTGTGTGCTCACAATGGAATGAAAAGTTTACAAGTCCCAAACACAAGTACAAACAGTTAAGCCATGCAGTTTGTGTGGCATGTAGACATCCTCATTATATAGAAAGGAAACTACACTTTGAATAGGAAAGTTTTTCCTATACCGTGTTGCTCCTTTAAACCAAATAATTTGACAGGATTTCAAATGTTAGGACAGATTAATTTGCAGCCATTCCATTTTTATCACTTTCACTGCAGATGATTCCTGCTACATTGTATTAACTTACAGAAGTACTATTTGTAAACTGGTCCACAGCTATAATTCAGAAAAATATTACTTTTAACTTTCTGAAGTCAACTAGAATTTATGGCATAGATTGCTTAAATAACATTGGATAGTTGAATATCTTAATGTGCTATGTGATTTATGATTAACAAATAATTTGCTAAAGAAAAATTATGTGGAACAGTATTGGGCTTACATTTAACTATATGAGCTTGGGATGCATGGTGACATTCTCAGACTTGCCTTTGTGTGATTTTTAGATTAGTAGGGTGTTAATTAAGAAACATTGCACAAGTTAACTCTCTCTTTTTGTAACAGGAAGGAATTTCATGTTCAGTACCATTTATGCGGTTGTCATGACTGTAGCACTGATATGGCTGCATTTGTTGTGATACCAGACACAGCATTTTGTAGGTCTAGGGGTGACATTGCAGTCAAGACAGGTGTTCATTCATTGTCACAAAGCCCACCTAAGAGAAGGAAGTATCTTGGATGCATCTGCCCAGACTAGCAAGTTAAAGTTGACCCTTTTTAAAACCTAAATAAATGAAATAGAAACTTGTTTTATTTATATTTTCCTAAGTGCATTAGTGTGGTACACATCTACTGTGGCATCATTCAGAAAGGTGTTTCATCAACAGAACAAAACAGAACTCTGACTTAAAGGAAGAACTATCTGTAAATTTCCATTTTTTTTCCCTTCATAATGATCCTTAATTTGTTTCTTGCTGTCTTAGGGCAGAACAGTGACTATAAAGTTGAAGAATGTCAACTTTGAGGTGAAAACAAGAGCTTCCACGGTATTATCTGCTGTCTCAACTGAAGAGGAAATATTTGCTGTTGCTAAGGAATTACTGAAGACAGAGATTGATAACCTGTTTCCGCAGCCCCTGAGGCTGAGGCTTATGGGTAATTTATCTATTTATTTATTTTGATGTATATGTTTTAGTGAAATATCTGCGCAAAGCTTTAAAAGTGATGTCATTCAATAAGATTTCTTGTTCTGCCAATTCATTGTCTATCTTTGCTAAATTTAGAATGTATATTAACACAGAAAAGTAAATCCTGTTCAGCAAACAGAGAGGGTGTAAGATATAAAGTTAGCACAAACACGCAAACTTAAGTGTTCCACACCATACTAATTTAAACACAAGTCATTTTTTTGTGTCTACAGCACAAACAACTGTATTCAATTTTCAGGAACCGTTATAGATTCGCCCTGAAAAATGCAGAAGATTTGGATGTTTGTAACATTTTGGGTTAGCCACTTCCAAGAAGCAGGAGAGATTTCAGAGAATATTTTTCAGCTGTAACTAGAGTAAAGGAAAGTCTTCTAAATGTAGTAGTATCTTGTGGAATAGACTGGAAGTTTTTAAGAAAGGTTTGCCATCCAAAGGATAGTATCTGAGATGGAAAAGCTTAAAGGGTAGATTGGTGACAAGTTTGCACTGATTGGAGCTGAAAGCCAGTTTACTTCTAGCCAGTTAAATGTAGTGTGTTCTATGTTAGTGAGTGTTATCAACCAGCAAATGTTCTGGTATGGAGCAGTTTAGTGTTTGGAGAAGAATTAACATTATTGGGAGGTTGTGTGCCATCATTTCAGTAAGGGCCTTTATGCCAATCATTTTCCTTGATTCAAGAGTTAAGAGAATAAATAGTTTATAGACCAGTTTTAATTGGCAGATTCTGGCAAAGATGGTCTGTCCTCCAATACTGCGTAGCATTATCAGGGCCTTTCCATGAAGGGGACCTTTATATATGATGGACGCACATCCAAAACTTTCTAGATTCTCAGTGAATTGAAGCAGAGGTGTATACTGGATCCATCATTGTTTGCGATCTTCTTTTCAGTTCTTTTGAAATTTGTGTTTGGAACTGCTGCCCGAGGGTATCTTCCTCCGAACCAGATTGTATGGCGACCTCTTCAAACTGTTGACACTTGGATGGAAGATCAGGGTGCTTAAGAAACATCTAAGGGAGTTCCTGTTCACTATTGATGCAGCAATTTTGCATCACACTCGGCAAGAATGTCAGTCACTAATGACTCACTTTGCAGATGCATCTATCAGAAATTTGGACTCCCAATCAGTTTAAAGAAGATCCAGGTGGTGGGCCAAAATGTGGGCAGTGAGCTGTCTGTCTTGATGAGCTAGAGGTTGTCCATGAGTTCATGTACCTAGGCTGTACAATCACTGAAAATCAACAAGTGCATTGGAAAAGCCGCCACAACGTTTTCCAGGCTGACAGAGTATGGGCCAATAATAAGATCACTGGGCTCACATAGGTGCTGGTTTACACGGCCTGTGTTTTGAGCACATTATTGTATGCCAGTGAAACATGGACTCTGCGCTCAAAACAGGAGCAGCTGCTCAATGTATTCCATATGTGCTGCCTTAGGTGCATACTTAAAACTTCAGCAAACTAGGAAAATAAAAAAGGCGAGCTGGCTGTTAACACTCCACATCTTTTATTGTAAGCGCCTTCGTCGAAGCAAATGCCTCAACTTCTTCAGACAACACAACACAAATACTCATTATATAATGCACATCTATTAATCAATTAAAACCAATTAAGACAATTATTTCATTCATTAAATATAAATGTATACTTCTACCAACATATAAAAATGTTTTGTACCTAACAATCCTATAAAAGTTTAAAAACCTTAGTTTCTCATGTAGTTTGTCATGTTGCTTTTCAATTGTATATATAAAAAAACAAAAATGTATACATACAGTATATACTGTGGATACATCTTAAAATAAACTCATTGTTGAAAATCGAACTGAGGAACATAAAACATTTTACGATAAACATGCAACCCTGTAAATAACAGTGTAAATAAACTATGTGGAAAAACATCAGCTTATAGGTGAATATACAATGCATCTAGTCAAAATCTATCATGACATATGCACAACCAGAAATGTTCGCAACTACATTTTCACGTAGAGAGTGCCTTGAGTTTTAATATGCATTTAATTGGGACATATTCATTCAAGCCTGGTAGTATATGAGCGGAAGTACGAATTTGCCACGTTGAGTTCAAATTCTTCTAATTTAAGTTCCCATGGACCTCCCTTCTTACTATATTCGACTTGTTGCAAAACTGTGAAGTGGAGCCTGTGTAGGATTATCCAAAATGTGCTTAGCTAAAGCATTTGTAGTTGTTTTCCTATGTATGTTATATTGGTGTTCATAGATCCTCTGAGTCTGCTTTCTGTTTTACCAATATAGTATGATGTACGTTGTTCACATAGTGCCACATAAATTACCCCTTTGGATTCATAGTTAAATTTCCCTTTTACTACATAGGTTCTGTCTCTAATGGAAAACTTATTACCTGTTTTTATAAATTTACATTGCTGGCAACATCCGCATTTTCTCATGCCGTTAATTCCTTTGCATTCATCCCGCTCTCTCTCTCTAAAAGACACTTCAGGTTAGGCCCTCTCCTGTAAGTGAAACGTGGGGCTATCTGTAGTGTTTTATTTAGACTGCTGTCCTCCAAGATTATAGCCCAATTCTTCACTAAGATATCCTTAATACTCCTAGCATCTATAGAATAAGTAATCAGAAAACTGTTACCTAAGTTGTTATTCATATGTACATTCCTCTGACTAGATTCTACAATGACTGGATACTGTATTTCCCCACATCCTTTCTGTACTATAGGTCTAAAATACCCAGAGGTGGTCTTAGCATTAACATCTTGAAAAATATTTTCAAGAAAGCATTCTGGATTGCCTTTCTTTAAAAACATGTTTTGTTTTAATAATTCACATTCTATTAGATAATCACTGTCACAGGAACTCATTCTAGCCGCCCTTACCACCTGCCCTTTCACAACTGCCTTTTTCTGGTGGTAAGGGTGACTGCTTGTGAAATGTAAAAATGCATTCGAGTAGGTGGGTTTCCGATATGCAATAGTCCTATATCTACTATTTGCAATATCTTTAAATAGCTGTACATCCAAGAAATTGATAGAATCAGATCCTACATGGAAGGTGAATTCTAGCAAATCAGTTAACTCTTAATGACTCTAATGAAGGGTTCAACTGTTAAGGCCTCACCTTTCCAGATGAAAAACATGTCATCCTGGTATCTCGTATACCATAAAACATTGTCTTGGAAGAATCTATTGTGTGATAATAATACCCTCTCCCAGTAGGCCATTACACAATTTGCGAAGCTGCCCACATAAGGCGACCCCATCGCAACTCCTGTCTTTTGTAAGTAGAATTCTCCATTAAAAAACATAAAGTTGTTAGACAATACTAACTCAAGTAGGGTTTCAACCAAATAGATGCCGCTTTCATCCTTACCCTTCATGTTTAGAAACTCTCTAACCCACTCTATACTTAACTCTTGTGGTATCACAGTGTACAAATCCTTTATGTCCACTGTAAGGAAGGTATAGTTCTCATTATATTCTAAACTGTTAATACCCTCAAAAAAAGCTCCATTAGTCATGGCAAATTTGTGGTTCACTTTTGATAAATGGCTTAAGTTTGTTGTCAATAAATTTTGCACATGAATATGTAATTGACACTATGGGTCTAAATGGAGGGTTATGGAGGTTCTTATGTATTTTTGGAGAGCCAAAAAGGGTGGGTATTATAGCCCATTAAGCATGTTAAATTCAGTTTATGGACAAATAGTTTGAGATCAGTGATGGTCTTAGCTAAGTCGGCTTTCCTATCTGGTACGAATGAAAGCCCCTTAGTGAACACATCAACAGTCTTTTCATCAATATTTATTGTCGTAAAATTGAAAATTTTAAAGTACGTTTTGGAACTTACATGGATTTGTAATTTATTTTGTAAAGCTTGATTCACCTCTGCCGATTCTGGTGTCTCTGTTGTTGTCCCTGGTTTCTGTTGTGCTATTAGTTGTGTTGGTACTCCCCTGGCATTACTGAAAACCCTGATTATTATTACTCGTATTATTATTTAGTTCTGCTCATTGTTGAAGGCCATTGGACTGCTGTTGGTTGTTTCTAATTCTCTCATTACACCGTAAAGGAGGCGTTCGTGACATTATATACTCATTCCTTGCGGCCTCATCTGTGTTTTCATTATCATCAGGTGGGCGTTAACCAAGTACGTTCTGCAAGTTATTCATTGGCTTAGCCACTTCAGGAGGTGGGGGATATGCAGTCCCTTTTAAATATTCATTAGTATCCCTAAGAATTTTCCTTTTTTTGGTTTCTGTAGCCTTACCCATGGCAGAATCTATACTTGTAAAAATACATCTATAATCATATCTGTATCTTGGAAAATCCGAATTAGTGGTGATAGTATGTTCCAAAATTTCGAGGTCACCTTTCAACTCCTCGATTTGTAAGTCATACTGTTTGATCAGGGTTTCCAAGAATTCCACCTCTTGTCGGTCAAACAGCTGAATCAATTTGTGATGAAAAGGAGAGTTATTGACCAACCCAACAGGATAACGCCACTGGTGTAATCCTTTGGGTATAATTCTTTTTGAAATGCACTCCCGAAAGTACGAAACTTCTAATTGCAGTTTCCGACACTTGTACAGTTTCATATCAAACTCATTAAGATGTGTCATTATAGAAATAGTATAGTTCTCATTTTCGATATTTGTGCTATTATCCATATTAGTAGCAAAAAACAAGGGAGCTCTCAGACAATCATAGTCAGAATAGAGCCAGATATGTTTGTAAGTTATATGGATGTCCATGCCCATCACTTGATGCGTGTCTCCTACCAACGGCTTGTGAATTATCTTCTGGCAAGTTACCCCGATGGGAGCTTGCACCCAGAGTTCCATTTGATACTTCAGCATAGGAAAAAGTCTGTCCACTCATACCTGGGTTGCTAGCCATTAACCCAGATGTAATATGAGTTTCAGTTGCATTCTTTTCTTCTATTTTTTTTTTAGATAAAGTATCCACACGATCAAGAAGCTGCTGTGCTAGAGCAGTTAAGTTCCCCACGACGTTTGCCTCAGTGGTTGAACTTGATGAATTAAAATCTTGTTGAGTAAAATTAGACTGTGAAGGAGTACAAGCTCCGCTAGCCATACGGGCAAGCAACTTAAAAAGTCAACAAAAAAGGCGAGCTGGCTGTTAACACTCCACACCTTTTATTGTAAGCGCTTTCATTGAAGCAAATGCCTCACCTTCTTAAGACAACTCAACACAACTCAAATACTCATTATATAATGCACATCTATTAATCAATTAAAACCAATAAAGACAATTATCTCATTAATTAAATATAAATATAAATGTATACTTCTACCAACATATAAAAATATTTCTTGCCTAATAATCCTATAAAAGTTTAAAAACCTTTGTTTCTCACGTTATTGTCGTGTTGCTTTTCAACTGTATACATTAAAAAACAAAAATATATACATACAATATATACTGTGGATACATCTTAAAATAAGCTCATTGTTGAAAATCGAACCGAGGAACAAAAACGTTTACGATAAACATGCAACCCTTTAAATAACATCAGCTTATATGTGAATATGCAATACATCTGGTCAAAATCTATCTTGACATATGCAAAACCAGAAATGTTCCTAATTACATTTTCACCTAGAGAGTGCCTTGAGTTTTAATATGCATGTAATTGAGGCATATTCATTCAAGCCTGGTGGTATATGAGCGGAAGTACGAATTTGCCACATGAGTTCACATTCTTCTAATTTAAGTTCCCATGGGCCTCCCCTCTTACTATATTCGACTTATTGCAAAACTGTGAAGTGGAACCCATGTGTAGGATCATCCAAAATGTGCTTAGCCAAAGCTTTTGTAGTTGTTTTCCTATGTATGTTATATTGGTGTTCATAGATCCTTTGAGTTTCCTTTCATTGTTCACATAGTGCCACATAAACTACCCCTTTGGAATCACAGTTAAATTTCCCTTTTACCACATAGGTTCTATCTCTAATGGAAAACTTATTACCTGTTTTTATAAATTTACTTTGCTGGCAACATCCGCATTTTCTCATGCATTAATTCCTTTGCATTCAAAGACAGATTTTGACCAGATGTATTGTATATTCATCTATAAGCTGATGTTTTTCAACATAGTTTATTTTCACTGTGTTATTTAAAGGGTTGCATGTTTATCGTAATTTTTTTTTATGTTCCTCAGTTCAATTTTCAACAATTAGTTTATTTTAAGATGTATCCACAGTATATATTGTATGTATATATACAGTTGAAAAGCAACATGACAATTACGTGAGAAACTAAGGTTTTTAAACTTTTATAGGATTGTTAGGTAAGAAATATTTTTATATGTTGGTAGAAGTATACATTTATATTTATATTTAATTAATGAGGTAGTTGTCTTAATTGGTTTTAATTGATTAATATATGTGCATTATATAATGAGTATTTTCGTTGTGTTGAGTTGTCTGAAGAAGTTGAGGCATTTGCTTCGAAAGCTCTTACAATAAAAGGTGTGGAGTGTTAACAGCCAGCTCGCCTTTTTGTTATTTTCTTAGGCGCATACTTGGTAACTCATGGCAGGACAAGATCCCCAACAGCAGAGTACTTGAGAGGACGGGCACCACCTCCATATTCACCCTCCTGAAACAGAAGTATGTGTTATTTGAGTCATGTCTCACTCACGACAGATGGCTGAATACCAAAAGACCTCCTTTTTGGAGAGCTGGAGTCTAGAAAGAGGCCGAAAGGGTGACCCAAATTGCTCTACAAGGACATATGCAACCGTGACCTCAGTGCTTTTTCCATCAGCTTGAGCAACTGGTATTTTCTTGCCTCAGACAAGATTGCCCAGAAATAGTAAGTGAAGGAAGCTCTCATTATGTATGAACCACCTTGGCAAGGAGAGTAGAGGATTAGAGAGCCCTCAGGGAGATCCATGCCCATTATACCAGACCGACATCTGTCTCCTGCTGCTCAGAGTCTGAAAAAAACTGCCACGCCTTGAGTGGATTGTACAGCCACAGAAGACACTGCTTGAATCAGTCCAATAGAAGTCCAAACCAATGATGCTTTGGGATCAAAGGATGCCTACCTTTAATTGACAGGGTACTTTCATGGGTGTTTCCATGTGATTTTTGAAGGCAAGGTTTGAATTGAATCAATTCCTGAGATAATTTCAAGTGCTGGTTGGCTGTGTTTGAGTTTTTCTTTCAGTAATATAGCTTGCAAGTTTTGTTTTAGTTAATTGAAAGTTGCTTGGAGGTGGTCTAATTCCAAAATTGATTAATATCATTCTAAAGACCTATTTGTACATTTGTGGGTGGCTGACCTGATTTAAGGATAAGTATACCATCTGCATAAAGAGTTGTATTGAGTTTTGAAAGATCTAATGCCAGGTGATTTACCTGTAGAGAAAATGGGGCAAGTGCAGATCCCTGGGAAGTCCTGTCTTAAGGGTTTGTTTTGCATATTACTTCTTAGAAAGTCCAGCTGTGAAAGTTGATGGAGAAATATTTCAGGATGTCTTCACTGAATCCAGTGTCCAGTAATAGTTATTGACTAAATGATTCTGCTGCTGTGTTCACACTAGTAAACAGAGTGCCAGTTAGCAGACCCTTGTCCATGTTAGAATTTGTTTGGTTTATGGCTGATTATTTAGCTTTGAGTGTATTAAAACCTTTCCTGAATTCATACTGACTGTGGGATACTATTCACTGTTTTTCAGTATTTTATCCTCTTCCTACCCTACTTCCCCTTACATAGCTTGCTCTAACTGTACTTTTCATTGTGATTTTTTTAGCGTGTCAACTCTCATATCTACTCTGTTTATAATTTATAAGTACATTGTTTTTGTCAGTTACTCTGTATATAATGTCATGTATGTATTGTATTTATACACTCAAGCCATCTCTGATATTCACTTTATATATAATACATATATGTACTGTATTTTATCTTTTTTTGTTTACATTGTTATGCATCTATTGTGTTTACCCCTCAGATTGACTGAAATAGGTCAGTGGAATCAAGACTCTACGTAGGTTTATAGGTAGGTACTAGGCTATTGGCCCAAGGGCCTACGTAAGCCTAGCCAACAAGGTTCCCTAGTTTATGCCACCCAAGAAAGTTATTTTCCTGTGCCACTGTCGAGCAGAGAGACAGAAGTGATCCCCGGGGTGAATTTCCTATACATCATCATCATCATTTTCACCAGTTGCCTTTTTCTCATTTTCTACCTATGTTTAGTTTGTGTCAACTCTTGCTATCTCTCAATCTATGCAGTGCCACTCTCCTACCTTCTTCGACACTCATGCCTGTCTGTCGCAGGTCGTCTCTCACACAATCCATCCACCTCTTTGCTGGATTACATAGTTTCTTCTTGCATTCTTCCTCTTTGTCCGAAATCATCTTTACCAGATTGGCTTCTGCTTTTCTATACATGTGTCTAAACCACAGTAATCTGTTCTCTTTGACCTTTTCTGCAGTTGGAGAAACTTTGGCTTCTGCTCTTATGTCCTCATTTCTTCATCTTTTTTTCACGGTATGGATCCTACCACCTGTCCTCATTTCTTCATCTGTCCTACAGTATTTATCCTACTACCTGTCTCGGACACTTTATCTCCATCATCTCTAGCTTCCTCAACTGCTCTGCCTTTAATGCCCAGGTTTCTGTACCATAAGGTAGTATGGGTCACACTACTGTTTTGTACAACTTGCTTTGCAATTTCTTTGGCATTCATCTGTTATATACTACAGCTGACATTCTGTGCCTGTTGGCTGCAGCTCCTCTGATTTTTAGCTTTGACCTCCTCATTCAGACTTCCCTTCTCCTCAACCACAACCATTCCCAGATACCTGAAACTGTTAACCGGTTCCACTATCTCCCTTCTGTCTCACTTCTCAGCTTCTTCTGATTTTCCACATTTGCTGTCACTACAACGGTCTTATCTGTACTCAGTTTCATCCCATGTGCCTTCAGTTTTGTATTCCATTTCCCTATCCTTTGTTGAAGTTCTCGTTCAAAGTCTTGCCTGTAATTCCTCATCATCTGCATATAGCAATTTTGTTGATCTGTCTCTTCTGACCCATTTGCTAATGTAGTCCATTGTCGGTATAAACAGCAGTGGGCTCAGAGCTGAATCCTGATACCCACCCACTCCCACTGGGAACCCCTTTGTGAGAATGAATACTGTTTGTACTTGGGTCATTGTGTCCTTTTACGTAGCTTGCACTAATTCTACCAATATTTCTGGGACTGCAGACCACTAAAGGACTGCCCAAGCAAGCTTTCTTGGGACCTTGTCGTATTCTTTCTCCAAGTCTAGGAATACCCAGTTGGACTCTTTCCTCATTTCTAGCTTCTTCTTGGGTATCTGTCCTACTGCAAACACTAGTTCAGTTGTGCTGTATCCTGATCTGAGTCTGAACTGCTTATCTTCCCATCTTACTTTCTACTACTCTGCATATCGTTTATCAATCACCCTGTCCAGAACTTTTGTACAGTGACAGGAGTTAGATTCCTCTGCAGTTGTGAATGTCTTCTTTGTTCTTGAACACTGGCACTAGGATGCTTATTCTTCAGTCATCTGGGATACACCACTCTGTCTGTCCTTACTGCAGTGAGTATCTTCAGGAGCCATTTCTTCCTATCTCACCCAACATTGTTATCATATCTGCTGTGACCTCATCTGAGTCTGCTGTTTTCCCTGACTTCATTTTCCTTTATTGCTGTTTTTACTTCCTTTATGGTGAGTGTGATGTCCCCACTCTGGGCCAGAAATCAAGGAGCCTGAATCCTCATAATGCACCCAGTATTAACAGATGCAGCTCTCTGCATCAAGCACAGTTTCCCTTAAGAGCACACAGGGAAGACACTCAGCCTAGGGTCTGGGTTTCTTTTTCTCCCTAGGTCCCCAGTAAGACTCCCCACTGACATAGCTGTAGAGTTAAGTCCTCAGCCAAGTGTCCAAGATAAGTCCTCCAGCACCCTACCTGTGAAACCAGTGCTTCGTGTCCCTGCTCCAAGCAGATAACATACTCATACTTAGAGATTTGATTTTCTCACACACACACACACACACACACACACACACACACACACACACACACACACTGGAAAGGCTGGCACAGATTTACTAGCTATGCCCCCTTCTGCCCAGACTATAAGGTAATTATACTGCTAGCAGACACCCCAAAGCCAGCCACTCTAAGGCTATTGCAAGGGTTCCCAGTTATACTGAATGAAATTAATATTAATACAAATGGTAAAGTTGACCAAACAGCCAGGCTTTCAGGAGTTGCCACAGTGTCACCAATAGATAATAAGTACTCTCAAAGGTTAAGATATTCTCTAAAAGACAAACCACAATGAAAAGTTTGAATAAATTTAATAATAAATAAGAAAAGAACATGAAAATGCTAAATATCTATTTACAGTAAACATCATAGTTTCAGTCACGGGAAATATTACAAATAGCATAGGTTGACAGGTTCACACAGTTACAGAAAAAATAGTTAACTAATCTCACTGTATACTCCTGACTGATCTAAAGAATTATTACTCCCCGGTTACTTACTAGAGCAAGGCAAGATATGAAGTAGGTGAGAAATCCTTCTTTGTCAGGTTACAAACCCAGAGTGGTCTGTGACTTCAGTCTCACATAGGATTAAATGTTGTTTTTAGTGATGGATTACAGAATGACATTGCATACATCTGGTCATCAGACTTCTGGTTTCTGTGCAACCACTTTAGCTAGAAGCTGTTAAGAGTTATCACAAATGTGTCAATAATACAGACACACAAAGCCCTGCTAAAATTGGCTGTAGCTCCTGGAAGTCATAAAACAATTTCAAACCTCCACCCTTCCAGAGTAGCAATTAGTTCACCCCAGTAATAATGCAGGAAGCTTCTTAGTACATACTTTTTTTGTCTGGCTGCATTGAGAACTGAAAGACACAATCTTTATGACCTAGGCTCAGTAGTTTAATTTCAGAATATTTTCAAAGTCTGGTGGATTGAGGTTAACTTCTTCTCTTCCACTATCCTCTGTTGTAACATATACATTTAAACAGTTACAGTAATGCATGTATATTTCTTTTTCTGTCCTGCAGAGCACACTGTTGGTACATTTTTAACACAAGCAGCTTTACAAGTATATGTTTCAACACAAGCATCTATACAAATCAGTTTGATATACAAATGACATATAATTCTTTGTAAAATTCCAGCTAGCTGTGTTGGCATATGTTACACATCCACTGCCCTACTTCTTCTGGCATAGCATTGTCACAATGGGCTGCTCCTCTTCTCTCATCGTAGGGTCTGTCTAGGGCAGTACAGCTTCTGTGGGGTTTTCTTCATTCAGAAGCTGCTAGGTGTACTCTTATATCTGCCTTTGATGTCCTGTGGATTGATGAGCAGGTTGTTGCTGGCATCCCTTATGAGGGGTGTCTGACTGGTTGTTGCTGGCATCCCTTATGAGGGGTGTCTGACTGTCTTCTTTATCTTTCTGTCTTTGCCTTGCAGCCTGATTTAGTTTTTGTGCTGTCTACTGAGTTACTTTCCAGAAACTAGTATAGTGCCCCTGATACCTTGTTCATTGGTATTGCGACTCTGCACTCATTAACTGAATAAAGTTTACTCAGTTTGATTTCCAACAGACTAGACTTCACTGCAAAGGGAAAGGAAGTGAGCAAACCTGAGGTGCTGCAGATCTGTAGCTGTAACCTAACAGATGTGGAGTGGAGCATCCATCATGTGCCTCAAGAAGAGTAAAACTAGTTTATACTATACACAGGAAGCAGACTTGGCAAGAACTAAGTTAAGGAGCTCACATTTAATGTTTGATCCATGAGGAGCATTGGTATAACAGATAAAAGAGCAGAATGCACTCATTGTATCTGTTAGACAATATACTTTGCATTATGGAGAACCTGTTTGACATTGTGGGTATGTTGGCACAGTTAATCCAGACTAAGGTGATGATCTTGATTTTAGAGGATTTTTTTAGGCTAGATATATTTTCCACAAATGGTTTGACTAAAGTGAATGATTTTTTGGATGGTGAGACAGTTTGGCTACCTGAATCCCCCTACAGTTTTGGCATGCTGTGCTAACAGAAGGCAAATTGAAAACAAGGTTGAAAACTAATGGAAAATTAGCTTGCTTTCAAAGCTACAAGAGATCATAGCATCGAAGATCAATGTGATGTACCTCAGTTAATGGATTGGCTGGATAGTGTAAATTCATAGTGGAAAAGATAGTACTAGCTTGATGAAGTATGTCTGGAAAATTAATATGAACAAATCTGTGGTGACAATTTTCTTTCACTTGTTGTTAAACATAATAATGTCATAAGTTTATTATACCTATCAGTGCCCAAGGAGATATGTAAAAATGCAAAGGGTTCTAAAAGTTTGAATGTGGACCTTTGCACAATTACAAAGGATGTTTAATAATTTCTAGATGGGCAGCCATGTTTTTAAACACAGAAAGTAAAGAAGAGGATTTAATAAGGGACTAAAGAACGGCACATGATGCAGCAGACATTTCTGACCTGAAGGGAAGGATAAAGGACTGAAGCTAGATAACATGAAGATCATGAGAATAAAAATTGTGTAGTACGACTAGATTGTATCATACAAATCAGACTGGCAGTTGTCACTTTATAGTTAAAGTAATCCTTGGTGAGACTACTCGGGGAGAGTTGAGATGCTAGAAAAATCTTTAGTTGAAGACCCAGTTGTTAAACACACCCCTAAGCTGTTACAGTTGGATCTCTCACTATAGAAATGCTTTATGTGTTTTTTACCTGATATTGGAGCATAATCACAGTGCTCTATACACTACAAAATGAGAAAGAGAGTCATATTAATGCAGAAATGAGAAAGGCATGACATGTTGCTTATAGAATCTGTATTGTAAAGGGATATTTTGCAAACGTGCAAAAGCAAATATTTTCAAAAGATGTTGCATGTTTTTGAATAGAAACATGAAAAATAACAATTTGTTGATATTTAGAAAAGACTGTGAAGTCTGATGATGCATCACAGACAGTGAGATAAGCATGCAAGTCAAACTTTTGGAAAGAAGTACTGAGACGTAAAGGCCAGTTTCTATTTTTAAATGTGGTACTGGTGCAGAGTGTCAGAAAATACTTTTAAAGCTTTGAAACTAGAAATGACACAACAGTGAGATAAGGACATATTAACCTATCCTTGCCACTTGGTGACACCATTAGATCACAATCTGCTGACATATCAATACAGTAGTAAAAAGTTCAGTTTTCTTTTTCAGCTGCATCCAACACATTTATGTTGAATCTGGCTGCTGTAGCAACCCAGGTAATAGCCGATGCAAACCATGTTTAACCATTTAAATTGGAGCCTGTGTTCTGAGAGACAGCCTTACAAGACTCTCTGCAAATATACAGAGCTGAGTATATTTTTCTTTATCATAGCGTTTAATTGTTGCTTAGATATCTGTTGTCTCACTGTTCTGAGAGACTGATCTGCAAATATACAGAGCGGAGTATATTTTTTTGGCTTAATAGTTGTGCTGTATTAGTGGTTGCTGAGATCTCTGCTGAAACTGTCTTCCCCAGCCCCCCTCCCTGTTTTTGGTTTTTAGTTAAATTTTGGTGGCTTTTGCAGTGCCCACCCCACTGTAGATTTTATCTAGGACACTCCCCCAGTCCCATCTCTTTACCGCATTCTACCTAATAAGCCCTTTCTGCACTTGCTTTTAGTCCTTTTTAATTTAATTGCATTTTTCAAGCTGTGTGTAGTCTAATAGTGCTACCTACTCAAGTGTGCTAGCTTGCACTGCATGTGAATTGTTTTTACTACTGTTGTTGCTACTTTCCTGTAAAAAAAAAAAAATAAAAAAAACTGTAAGCCTGTTTCCTACCTTTCCTGTAACTAGTGTTCCAGATACAGATTTGCTGTATCCAGGACTGTTTGTAAGCTTCTGAGCCCCCCCCCCCCAAGCCTTTCTGTGTTGGAGGGAAGCCTTCTAGCTTATCAGTGGGAGTGGTAAGCATTAGGTAACCTGTCTACCACATAAGGAGTGGTTCTGGCCCAGAATTTGTAGTTATTGGTCGTTTGGGCAATCTTCCATCTCTCTCAACTTTCTGATTTGAAAGCCTGCATTTGCACTTGTTTCTGTCCTGTAACTCGTCTAGTGCAGATACAGATTCTTAGTTTTAGCACTTAAATTTGCTTATTCATGCTCAGCACTTGATCAGAACTTGTAAGCACTAAATAAGCTACTAATTACTATAGCACTCAATCTTCCTCATTACCTAGAGGAAAACCGTTTTTGTACTTACTTTTCTCACTGGCGTTGAGAAAAACAGCTCTTGTACTCATTTTCTTTACTTATCTAGAGGAAAATAGTTTTTATTCAGGCATGTCCAAGGGTCAGCTCCCAGTGTTCTCCCCTGTCTATCTGATGAATCTGGGCATCTTGAGGCAATGTAGAAATTGCCTCATGTACACAGACAACCCTCTCCTCCTACCACCCAACACTACAGCCTGTGAGAGATGCACTTATCTAGCCAAACTGGAGGTAAAGCTCTCTCCAACCAAGACTGAACATGACAGTCATGAGGAGAAGGTAAACATTTGCACCACACTACACTCATTATATAGTCTCACTGCGTCTACACCACCAAAATCCACACACAGAAACTCAAAAACATTCGCAGAGGCTCTCAATAATAATCTGCCTAAGCAACAGAGACCTCCAAAGCAGAAACACAAGCAACCTCCATCCCCCAACACAACCCAAATGACACATAGCCCACAGACTCAATGTGCCACTCAAACACAGCCAATAAGGTAAAACAACATACCCAACACACTAGTCATAGGTGACTCTATAGTCAGGCACACTGATGTCCCACTCACCAGGCTAAACAAGGAGAAGGTTACTGTCAGCTGCCTGTCAGGTGCCAGGATCCGCCACATAACCCACGCACTCAGGTCACTCCACAACAAGTACAAATATGACTCTGTCATTGTCCATGTTGGTGTGAATGACCTGAGACGTACCTCCCTGGACTGCAAGAAAAGAGACACGGAAGAGCTCTCCGATCTTGTAGCCCAGGCAGGTATGACACTAGCCCTGAGTAGCATTTTGCCATCGCCCAGAATGATACTGCAGTACAAGGACAAAATTATTGACTTCAACAATTGGCTAAGCTTCTGGTGTCATTCAAAGGGGATCCAGTATCTTGCCTGCTTGGGATGACATGGTCAACAGACCACGATGCTTTGCCACAGATGGCCTGCACCTGTCGCCCCTGGGATTCCGGATACTGGCTAAGGCTCTTGCTGCCCCTATAGTGCCTTTTTTAGGCAGGGTCAAGTAACAAATTCACCACCATAACAGGAACAAGCAAGCAAAAACTGAGGGTAATGCTACTCAGTGCTAGAAGTCTAAATTTCAAAATGCACTCACTCGAGACACTCCTTAAAATGGAGAACATTGATATCTGTGCAGTGACTGAGACCTGGTTCAAGGCTCCAGAGAGCACCCCTGCACTACCAGGCTATAACTCATACCACACTTTTCGGCCATGTAACCTGGACCGAAACACCAAAGGTGGGGGGGTGTCCATATTCATTAAGGATATCCACACCTCCAGGCTAGTTGCTGAGCATAATGCATCCGAGGTTATCCAAGTGCAACTAACTCTTGGCAAAACTGCAATCCATATTGTAGCTTGCTACAGATCCCCCACCATGCCCCAGGATTCTCACTCCTCTTTTCTTGATGTACTGGAAAATATTAGGGTTCAACCAAACACTCTAATAATGGGCGACTTCAACTACCCCACCATTAATTGGGAAAACTACTCGTGTACCAACTCCTTAGCGCAACGCTTTCTGGAATTCATAAACTCCAATTCCCTAGATCAACTTATCCACACCCCCACCAGGGGCAACAATATCTTAGACCTAGTCATTACCAACATGATTGACCGATGTTCCACACCTGAAGTCAACTCCTCGTTGATCCGATCCGACCATAAGCTAATCATCCATGATATCCACACCCCCCCCCCCCCATTAAGGAAACCACAGTAAAAAAATTTCTCCAAAGCCAACTTCATGCTTCTTAAGACAGAAGTAGTGAACTTCATGACACCCATGCAGATGGACAATGCAGTTACAACTGCTGAATCCTACACAAATTCACTCTATAAGCACTTACATGAATGCATGGATCGTGCTATCCCAAACAGAACCAAGACGCTATCCTCCAAAAAAAGGAAGCCAATCTGGTGGTCCCCTGCCATAAACAAACTGTACAACAGAAGGAAGAAACTGTTGCAAAAGAGAGTAAAATCCCATGAGGGGAGGAGCTCCCTGGTCAGCCTCAGTAAGTAGTTTAGTTTCATAGTAGTTTCATAGTATAGTACTAGGCTGTCTGCCCTGGGGCATTTGTAAGCCTAGCCATAGTGATGTGGCTTTTGCCACCCCTTGAAATGGTACAAAAATGTACAGCATAAGTCTAGAATACTGTGCCTCTGTCTAGTAGTGACACAATGAAGGTCCCCTTATATAATAGAATTAGTTTACTGTGCCCCTGTCTAGCAGTGACACAGATGTGACCCCTGGGGTAAACTTACGATCTCCCATCCACTCATCAAGATTTCTCTTGAAGAGAGTCAGTGAGGGGCTCTACCTAATACGAACTGGGATCCTGTTCCAAAGCATGGGAAGCCCCTGGGTTATGAATCTATCCCTCCAGCATGTCCTATTCATACTTGTGCCGAGGTGTAAGTCTTTAGCTCTCGTGGTCCTGATGGATTTGGATTTTTTGAGGTGGAGCATGTCCATCAGATCCTGATTGGACATGGCCTTGTACGTCAGGCAGAGATCACCTCTGAGCAGGCGGTATGGTACTGAATAGAGCTGAAGTTTCTTTAGTCTGGCAGAATAAGACATATGTTGGAGACCCTTGATCCTTTTGTTGAGGTACTTTTGTGGTCTCTCCAGCTGTTGCAAATGCCGGGTGAGGTACATACCAAATGGGGCATTGTCCTCAATCATGGGTCTGATGAGGGAGGAATATAGGGGTACAATGACATCCTTGGATCTGGATGTGAATCCCTTTATGATGAGGTGTGCAAGGTAGAATGTTTTTCTAACCACTTTGGCAACGTGGGTGTCAAATGAGAGGTTGCTGTCTACTTGGGTCCCTAGGTCTCTAATTACTTTTTCCGTACTCAGTGGGTTGCTGTCTATGTGATAATTTGTGGGTACTTTGTTTTTTCCAAAAGGGATGACTGTACATTTTTTTGGCATTTAGTTTTAGGCCGTGACTACGGCACCAGTTGTCCGTTTCAGTGAGGCCTTTTTGTAGAATGTGTGTGTCTGCTGGTGTATCGACTATGGCGCCTAGTTTGCAGTCATCTGCGAACTTTGTCAGCCACAGCCCTCCCATGTTTGCTTTAACATCTGAGAAATAAATGCCGAACAAGAGGGGTCCCAGGACAGATCCCTGTGGGACACCACTTGTGACTGGCTTTGAGTCTGACATTGCTCCAATGATTTTAACTTTATGGGTTCTGTCCTTTAGCCAGTTTGCAACCCATCTAGTGACATAAGGGTTTACTTTTAAGCTGTTTAGCTTACATTTACACCAACATTTTATGCAACATGTGACTCGAAAAATGTGATTTAGTTGGCTACCTGTGAGGTATGTGATGCTTATTATGTTGGAATGACATCAAGGAGGCTTAAGGAGGCTTAGGGATCGAATGTACAATCACGATTATGACATTAGGAAGGAGAATATGAGTAATGCCCTTGCCAAACATTGTCATTTATTTCCAAAGCATCATTTTAAATTTAGGGTAATACAGATAGTATATACCAATTTAAGAGAAGGCAACAATATGGGGTCCCTTGAACTTTATGAACTTAAATGGATTTTTAATCTTAGGTCACATGTTGAAACAGGACTTAACCAAGCTCTTAGTATTAGACCTGCCCTTTTAGGACGAAAATAATTATATGTAATAATATATGATATTTTCCTTTTTTAACACCATTGATGGTGTAAATCTAATGGTTATTTTGTTCCTTAGTTTTATTAGTTTTTAATAAGGAATTTTTATAGATATTTATTTCTATGACAAGTTATGAACTATGTAATGGATTTACGAACAGTATTTTATTGTGTTTAGAAAGATTTTAAAGGCTGCTTCAAAGGTTTATAACTAATAAATCAATATTTTTGAGATGGTACTATCATATTATATATATATTAGTGTGTATTATCATATACGTAATATAGTTAGACAGTGGGATTTGCACGTATATGAGGAAACCACTTGGATATATCAATATGTGAAATACAGCTTTAATTGTGGACTCCAATATATATTTTGGATTGTTCTAATTAATTAAACTATTGTAATTGATTAATTATTTAATTGATAAAGGTTTTAGTATAAATTTGACGTATTCTGTTTGATTGATGTAACCTGATGAAGCGCGCCATAGAGGTGCGTGAAAGCGCTTGTTCTTATTAAACCTTCTTAATTATAGCATCGTGGTGGTTCCTTACAGCTTTTTCTTGCATATCCTGTTTAGCTTATCTATGATGCCTGAGTGGGGTATTGTGTCGAAGGCCTTAGCCAAGTCCAGGTATGCTGTATGGACTGCTTTGCCCTCATCAATGGCTCTAGTGACTGTTTCGAAAAAGTCAACCAGGTTTAAAAGGCAGGATCTGCCCTTTACAAAGCCGAACTGGGTGGGGTCAAGTGTCTGTAGGTCCCCTATGTCTCTGTTTATGAGTTCCATAATGATCCTTTCCATAACTTTGCAGACCAGGCTAGTTAAGCTTATGGGGCGGTAGTTTCCAGGGTCTGTAGAGGCACCCCCCTTGTGGAGTGGGGCCACTGTTGCTGTACGCCAGTGTTCAGGTACATATCCCGAAGTAAGGCTAAGGTTAAATAGCATTTTTATGTGTGGGTTTAGCTCCTCTTGGAGTTCACGTAACACGCACCCCGGGATACCGTCAGGTCCCATTGATGCTGTGTTTTTTGCTTTGTTTAGGGCGGTTCTCACTTGGACATCTGAGATGACAGGAAGATTACATTCAGCTGGCATAAGTATTTCTTCTTTTGGGGGTGATGGAGGGGAGAAATTTGCACTGAACCTGTCAGCCAGAATGTTAGCAATATCTGTGGGTTCAGTGTATTTTTTGTTGTGAACCAACTCTGAGCATATCTGAGGGTTTCCACCCAGGTTTCTAACATAGCTGAAGAAGGCTTTGTGGTTATCTTTAGTGTCCTTAGCGATTTTTCTCTCAAAGTTTGCCTTGGATGTTTTTATGAGAGAACGTAGTTTTCTGCTAATGTTGATCAGAGATGTCTTCCCTTCATGGAATTTCGCTCTGACGTGCAGTAGCTTCCTTCTTTTGTTATACAATTTGTGTATGGCTGAGGTCCACCAGACAGGACGCTTACATTTGGTGGAGAGGGACTTGGATTTGTTTGGGATTGCATGATCCATGCATTCTTGGAGATGTCCATAGAAAGAATTTGTGAAGGATTCGGCATTGTGGGATGTGGTATCCACTGGCACAGTGGGCTTAAAGGATACCATCTCAGTCTTAAGAAGAGTGAAGTCTGCTTTTGAGAAGTTTTTCACTATGTCTTTTGTGCTGGGGGTGGAGGTGGGATATGTATATCCAGGATGATTAGTTTGTGGTCAGATCTCACTAGTGAGGGGTATACTTCCGGTGTGGAGCATTCTGTCCCCATGTTTGTGATGATCAGGTCTAGTATATTCTCCCCTAGTGGGAGAGGTGACTAGTTGTTCCAGTGCATTTGAATTTATGAATTCCAGGAACCTTTGGGCTAGGGTATTAGGGCTAGAATAATGTAGCCAATCTATGTTTGGGTAGTTGAAGTCTCCCAGTGTGATGGTATTTTGTGATGCATTCATATCCTCCAATGTCTTCAGGAAGGCTGAGTGGGGTTCTTGAGATTGGGAGGGTGGTCTGTAACATGCTACCAGTTGTATAGCAGTTTTGCCTATGGTTAGTTGCACCTGTATGGTCTCTGATGCTTCATGTGTTGCTACTAACCTGGAGGTGTGGGTGTCCTTTATGAATATGAACACTCCCCCTCCCTTTGTAGTTCGGCCCGGGTTTTGAGGATGAAATACATGATACGAGGTATAGCCTGGTAGCGCTGGGGTGCTCTCAGGAGCCTTGAACCAGGTTTCAGTTACTGCACAGGCTTCGATGTTCTCCATGCTGAGGAGTGCATCAAGTGCCTGCATCTTGAGATTTAGACTTCTGGCGTTGAGCAGCATTACCCTTAGTTTTTTTCCATTTTTGTTTTCTAAGGAGGTGGGTTTGTCTTTTGAGCCTTGCCTAAAAAAGGCACTATGGGGGTGGCAAGAGCCTTAGCCAATATCCGGAATCCCAGTGGTGACAGGTGTAAGCCATCCCTTGCGAAGCAGCGTGGCTTATCCAACATATCATCCCAGGCAGACAGACATTGGATCCCCTTAGAATGACACCAGTACTTGAGCCAATTGTTAAAGCTGATCATCTTGTCTGTGTATTGTGGTATCATTCTTGGTGAGGGAAAGATGCTGCTCAGGGTCAGGGTCATACCAGCCTGGGCTACATAATCGGAGAGCTCCTCTATGTCTCTCTTCATGTAGTCCAGGGAGGTACGTCTCAGGTCATTCACACCAGCATGGACAATGACCGAGTCATATTTGTACTTGCTTTGGAGTGACCTGAGTGCGTGTGTTATGTGGCGGATCCTAGCTCCCGATAGACAGCTCACAGTCACCTTCTCCTTGTTCAGCCTGGTCAGTGGGACATCAGTGTGTCTGACTATGGAGTCACCTATTACTAGTGTATCAGGCAAGGTGTTTGGCCTTAAGGGCTGCGATTGGTCGACACACTGATTTATTGAAGTATGTGTTGCATGTGTTTTGTTTTGAGGTGGTGGATTTTTGGATGTCTGCTTTGGGAGCCTCTGTTGTTTTGGTAAGTTTTTTATTAGAGCCTCCAAGTATGCCTTTGTGGTTTTATGTGTTTGGTTTGCAGTTGTGGTAGGTCTATGTGGGACTGGGATTGTTGTGTGTGTGGTTGCCATCTCCTCCTGTCCGGTCATGCCAGCCCTGAGTTGAGAGAGTTCAGCCTCCAGTTTGGCTATATAGTTGCATCTCTCACATGTATTTGTGTTTGTTGGGAGGAGGAGAGGGTTGTCTGTGTACATGAGACAATTGTAGCATTGTCTCAAGATACCCAGATTGACCAGCTGAACTGGAGACGGCACCAGTAATCTACCACTCGACATGCTAGAATAGTATAAGGGAGTGGTATACCTTTAAGGGAAGTGGATATTCACAGGGGTGGTAAGTAGATGTAGTGCTTTACCTAGTACGAGAGTGCTTACTTAGTAGAGAAGTATTGAGAACAAGTGCTAGGCTTATAATACAGTGAGTAGTCTGGTTATACTAAGAGTAGAGCTTCCTTAAGGGAAAATTTGAAGAGCAGACTTGGCGGAGCCAGAAAAAGTTTAGCCTTGTTTAACCGGCGCTGCTATGCTTACAAGCATAAAGCCATGCAAACGCAGATTTTAAACAGTGAACTACAAAAGAGCTAGAAATGGTCCAAAACAACCAATTACTACAGCTTCTTGTGCTGAGGTCACTTCCCCCAAAGACAGGTAGGCTGCTCAAGGCTCCACACTCCCACTGGTGAGCAAAGAAACTTCCTTCTATCCAAGTAAGGTAATGGACAACACAGGAACTACACCACAGCCCAGAATACAGCAATGCCTGTAAACTGGTCTAAACTAGTCGAGGAAGGCGGGAAAACAAGTATTTTTTTTTGGTAGAAACACACAGAAAATGCAGAAACAGTGATAAATTAGTTACACAGGCTAGCACACTTTAGTGGGCAGCCTCCACAGTTAAATTAAACAAACAAACACGCAAACTTTCGATCAAATTCAACTAAAATGTAACTTTAAGTGCAGATTTTAAAATAATGCAGCAATCAGTTAAAAAACAGTTCAGGCTAGTTCAAGGTAAGCTACAGAAGCTATTCCAATTGAAAAAAAGCAAAAATACTTAAATCCAGAAGGTAGTCGCTTTTCTGAGTTTCCTGCTGCTAGGACCACTCTGTAAACCCACGTGGAGCTTGTCTGAGCAGTATAGCCTGAAAAAACCGCCCAGAGGCGGATTTTAAACAGTGAACTACAAAAGAGCTAGAAATGGTCCAAAACAACCAATTACTACAGCTTCTTGTGCTGAGGTCACTTCCCCCAAGGACAGGTAGGCTGCTCAAGGCTCCCCACTCCCACTGGTGAGCAAAGAAACTTCCTTCTATCCAAGTAAAGTAATGGACAACACAGGAACTACACCACAGTCCAGAATACAGCAATGCCTGTAAACTAAGAAGCTGAGATCCCTTATAAGATCCTCCAAAGCTAGCTACGAAAATAAAATTGCCACTAATTCCAAGGACAACCGCAAAGCATTCTATAGCTATGTCAAGAATCTCAACGGCAACACCCAAATGTGCTCTGAGTTACAGCACAAAGGCACGAAAATTACAGAACCAACTGATATTGCCAACATCCTGGCAGATAGGTTCAGTGCTAACTTTACCCCCCTCTCACCCCCTAAAGGGCCCATATCTATACAGGAAGAATGCAGAGTCCCTGTAATCACAACTACGCAGGTGAAAGCTGCACACTCTAAAGCCAAAAACACAGCATCCATGGGACCGGACAACATCCCAGGCTGCGTTTTACACAAACTTCAGAATGAACTGGCTCCTCACTTAAGCACCATGTTTAGTAATAGCCTCGCATCAGGCTTTGTGCCCACTGAATGGCGCACAGCAACAGTTATCCCACCCCACAAAGGGGGAGCCACCACTGATCCCGGGAACTATAGACCTATTAGTCTGACGAGCCTGGTCTGCAAGGTCATGGAACGTATCATGGAACTCATAAACAAAGACATTGGTAACCTCCACACTCTGGATTCCACCCAGTTCCGGTTTGTGAAAGGCAGATCATGCCTCCTGAACCTGATCGACTTCTTTGAGGCAGTCACCAAAGCTGTAGATGAGGGTAAGGTGGTTCACACAGCCTATCTTGACCTCGCCAAGGCTTTTGACACCATCCCTCATTCTGGAATTATAGCTAAACGCAGTAAACTAGGAATAAATCCCTATGTCACAAGATGGGTTGCCAACTGGCTCACTGACAGAACCCACACTGTAAAAGTTGCAGACTCCAAATCTGACTTCAAACCAGTGACAAGTGGAGTACCACAGGGTTCCATCCTGGGACCGCTCCTGTTTGGTATCTACTTCTCTGAAGTACAGGCTAACACAGAAGGCCTCTGGCTAACGAAGTTCACAGATGACTGCAAACTAAGAGCCATAGTCAAGTCCCCAAATGATGTGAACATCCTACAGAAGGGCCTCACTGAGACAGATGCCTGGTGTCAGAGCCATGGCCTGAAGCTCAATGCCAAAAAGTGCAGTGTCATCCCTTTGGTAAAAACTCTGTACCCATGAACTACCACATAGGCAGCAATCTACTTAACACCGAATGTGTGATAAGAGACCTTGGGACCCAGGTGGACAGTAGTCTCTCCTTTGATAGTCACATCCCCACAGTAGTCAGGAAGTCCTTCTTCGTGGCACAACTCATCATAAAAGGGTTCTCATCCAGGAAAAAAGAGGTCATTGTTCCCCTCTACATGACACTCATTAGACCCATTATAGAGTACAATGCCCCTTTTGGACTGTACCTCACAAGACATCTGCAGCAGCTGGAAAGGCCACAGAAGTACCTCACAAAGAGGATTACTGGACTCAAACAAATGCCCTACACTGACCGTCTCAAAAAACTCCAGCTTTACTCCGTAGCATATCGCCTACTCCGAGGTGATCTCTGCCTAACATGTAAAGCGGTGTCAAACCCAAAGCTGTTGGACATGCTACACCTAAAGAAATCCCAATCCCTCCAAGCTACACGCTCTAGGGGCCTAAACCTTGTCACCACAATAAACCGGACATGCTGGAGGGATAGATTCCTATCCCAGAGACTTCCCATACTCTGGAACAGGCTACCCATCTATGTCAAGCAAAGTTCTTCATTAGCACTCTTCAAGAAAAATCTTGATGAGTGGATGGGAAATAGTCCCCGGGGATCACTTCTGTGTCTCTGCTCGACAGTGGCACAGGAAAATAACTTTCTTGGGTGGCATAAGCCAGGGAACCTTGTTGGCTAGGCTTATGTAGGCCCTTGGGCCGATAGCCTAGTACCTACCTATGAACCTACGTTCTATATTAGGCTGGTAGGGAACATAAATAAATTACCAGGCATTTCATCTGCACCATATAAACATTGCATATGCACCTACAGACATTTTACAGTAGCTGGATCCACCTAAATAGCTATACTTAAAGATGTGACGCCTCGTAGTGGTTTGGGTCATGTGGCTTGTAAGAAGCTGGACATGATTAAAAGAATTTGTAGAGTGAAACAGAGTACATGTATTCAAAGTCAGTAAAAGGCTTTATGTAGTGAATTTCCCTCACTTCTAGCTATGTCTTAGATGTTGAACAGTTGTACAAGTGATCTTAATGGCCATACTGATTCATTTACAAGCTTAGGAATCTTACCAGGAGAATATCACATGCAAATAATACCTGCTGTATTGCCAATCGAACATGCCTCCAGAAAAGTATCTCTAGAATTCAGAAGTAAATTTGTATGGGAATTAAAGAAAATAAAAAACCTTAATGTCATTAAGAAGCAATTAAAGTCTGTAGAATGGATGACTTGTTTGGTCACTGTTTAGAATAAAGATAGGATTGACAGTTGTATTGATCTTCAACTTCTGAATAGACTGATTGAGAGAGAGCATCATCCTTTGGTTACAGTTGATTGAAGAAATGGTCTTAAGAATGCAAAATGCTAAGAATTTTTGTTTAGTGCTAGGGGCAAACCTGGGATTTTGGCTGTTAAACTAGAAGAAGCTTGCTCTGGATTGTCTGGAATTAATATGCTATTAGGAAGTTGCAAATTCCTTAAATATCCATTTAGTATTTCATCAGCAACAGATTTGTTTAAAAATCCATTGCCCAAGTAATTGAAGCCTTGAAAGGTGTTGTAAGCATATCTGGTGATCTTTTACTTTAGAGTTAAACATAAGAATAGTGTTTTTGACAGCCGATGCAGCTGCATGAATGCACTGAACAGTATAATTTCATAGATCGGTACTAGGCTATCGGCCCTAGGGCCTATACAGGCCTAGCCATAATACTTCCCTGGCTATTTCTTCCCACAGTATTTACTTCCCTGGACCCCTGTCTAGCACGGCGACTGACGTGATCTCCGGGGTGAATTTCCAATCTCCCATCCATTCAAGTTTCCTTTTGAAGAGGGCCAAAGAGGCGCTCTGCTTGACATGTATGGGCAGTCTATTCCAGAGTCTGGGGAGTCTCTGGTTCGGGAACCTATCCCTCCAGCTTGTTTTGTTCATTGTGATGACAAGGTTTAGATCCTTGGAGCGTGCGTCTTTGAGGTACTAGGATTTATTTGTGTAGCATGTCCAACAGCTCTGGGTTTGACATGGCCTTGTATGTTAAGCAGAGATCGCCTCTGAGTAGATGATATGCGACAAGAGTATAGGTGGAGTTTTTTTAGATGGTCGGCATAGGCCATCTGCTTTAGGCATGTGATTCTTTTAGTGAGGTATTTCTGCGGCCTTTCCAGTTTTTACAGATGTCTTGAGAGGTACATACCGAATGGGGCGTTGTATTCTATAATGGGTCTAATGAGGGATGAGTACAGTGGAACAATGACCTCCTTTTTTTTCTGGATGAAAAGCTCTTAGTGATGAGGTGTGCCACATAGAAGGATTTCCTGACTGTTGTGGCGATGTGGTTATCAAAGATGAGACCACTGTCCGTCGGTGTCCCTAAGTCTCATCACACTTTCGGTATTTAGTGTAATGCCACCTATGTGGTAATTCACGGGTACATGTTTTTTCCCCAAAGGGGATAACTATACATTTCCTGGCATTGAGCTTGAGCCTATGGCTCTGGCACCAAGCATCTGTTTCTGTAAGGCCCTTTTGTAGAATTTCCACATCATTTGGGAATTTGGTAATGGCTCCCAGTTTGCATTCATCTGAAACTTTGTTAGCCAGAGTTCCTTAGTGTTGGCCTGTCCTTCAGAGAAGTAGATGCCAAACAAGAGCGGTCCCAGGACTGAACCCTGAGGTACTCCACTTGTCACTTGTCTGGAGCTGGATTTGGAGTCGGCTACTTTTTACAGTGTGGATTCTGTCAGTAAGCAACCCATCAAGTGACATAGGGATTTATGCCAGCTTAGTAAGTTTATCTATGATTCCAGAGTAGGAGATGGTGTCAAAGGCCTTGGCAAGGTCCATATAGGCTGTGTGGACCACCTTACCCTTGCCCACGGTTCTGAAGACTGATTTGAAGAAGTTAATCAGGTTCAGGAGACAAGATCTGTCCCTTCATGAACGCAAACTGCGTGGGGTCCAGTGTTTGAAGGTTGCCAATGTCTTTGTTTATAAGTTCCATGATAATACATTCCATGGCCTTGCAAATCAGGCTTGTCAGATTGATTGGGGCAGTAGTTCCCGGGATCAAAGGTGGATCCCCCCTTGTGGAGTGGGATAACTGTAGCTGTACGCCACTCAGTGGGCACAAAGCCTGAGTTGAGGCTGTGATTAAACAGGCTATGATTAAACATGACACTTAGAGGTGAGGTGCCAGTTCATTTTGTAGTTCATGTAGTACACAGCCTGGGATGTCATCTGGTCCCATGGATGCTGTATTCTTAGCTTTGGAGAGTGTGTTTTTTACCTGTGTGGTCATTACCGGAATTTGGCAATCTTTCGGTATTTTAGGGAGTGAGAGGGGGTGACGTTTGCACTGAATCGATCTGCCAGGATATTGCAATATCCTTGGGACAGGGGCAGCTCGTGCTATCGGACTGCAGCCCTCCCAGTTGTAAAATAAAAGGTAAAATGAAAAAAGAAAAGAACTAAAACAAAACAAAAGCAAGTCCCGAACATTGCGCACTCGCGCGTTTTCCTGATGTCAGACTGCTGGTGAAGCAGTCTGCAGCATGCGCACAAAATCCCAGACTGTCTCACCAGCAGTCCGAATTGACTGCTCAACATTTCATTCCAGATATCCCAGATGTCTATGCAGTTACCTGCATAGACTGGAAATGGATCGCACTGCGACGTCCGCAGGCTGGGAAGGATGTGCTCTCTCTCGTGGGACCGTCGACTTCAGGGATTGGCTGGATGGATTATTTGAAGGCTGAGAAGGACGTGCGGGACCGTGACTTTAACTGGATGTGGATTATTGAACAGATCCGGACTTCGGGTGGAGTATGGCTGGTTTATTTGAACAGATTGTGGATGGATGCTTGGCAGGTAGCGTGTGTGTGTGTGTGTGTGTGTGTGTGTGTGTGTGTGTGTGTGTGTGTGTGTGTACGCGCCCCAGTTGCCGTGGCTAGAGAGAACATGTAACCTGGTGATGGTTAGAGATCAGGCTTTTGAACCCTGAACCTTGAGTGCAGGTAACAAGAGTCTGAATTCCCTTGTGAAAGTTTGCAGATTTTTTGTCTCATATTTTGTTCTGTTCTGTTCCTCTTAACATTTGTGGTTTCTGCATACTTAAATTCTGAGATATTTGATGGTACAGTGGTAGCATTACTGCTTCACAGCTGCAGGTTCTCAGGTTTGATTCTTGGCTAGGGTGCCTTCTGTTTGGAGTCTGCATCTCCTCCCTGTGTTTGCGTGGGTTTGCCCTGGTGTCCTCCCAATTTACAAAGACATGTGTCTGCAGTATTTCTCCCTGGGCCTCTGCTAAAAATTATTTTTTGTTCCGTCAGACTTTCCTGGTTAACAAATGCTAAATATATAAAATTGACAGGCATTTACATTTCAGACTTAAGTACACAGTAACAAAAAACCTTTTATTTTAGCAATTTTCTAAGTTTATAAGATGAATATTTGAAATTTGTCCCTATTTTTGGGACTGTATTCCCCCATTATTGGCTTTGTCCAGGTTTTCTGTGCTAAGGTTGAGAGCTATGGCAAGAACTGAATTCACTGGATATGTTTGAGGGCTGTATTCCCCCATTACTGGGTTTGTCCAGGTGTTTTGTGCTAAGAGATTGACAGCTATAGTGAGAACTGAATTCACTAAATGATAGCCATTTAAGTTTTAGTCTTCCTCTCTTTCACAAAGCAACTGATTTGGCATAGTGGTATTTTGCTCTGACTGTTTTTCACAGGGACCTGGATTCAAGACTGGGCAGTAAAATATATGGTGGTAATACAGCATTTTATTCTACCAACTTTCCAAGATTATACAAGCAATGTTTGTGTCCCTGGTTTTTGGGCTTTTGTCCCCCCCCCCAATAAATTTTGGCTTTTTCCAGATTTCTTATGCTGCGAAGTTAAGATACAGTTAAGTATTGAGTAGATTTTACAAAGAGCTGAGAGCTGCAGGGGAAGAGAAGTTTAGTGCTGCTTATGCTGAGTCTGCTCGCATTGTTAATAGCACAACAGATTATGTACTTGCTTTTGAATCAGAAGGCTGTGGGTTCTACTCCCCCAAGGGGGTGGATGCTGCCGTACTGAGAATGTCCTCTTTGGCGAAGATACTAACTAGCAGCAACCTCTTCATTAGTTACGGATCTCTTTAATGTGGAATTATTTAGATGACTTACGTCTGCAGATAATGTACGTATTTACTGATACTGGTGTATTGTATAAGTTTGAGCAGACTTTTTTTATAATGGAAATGTTCTCAATTAGGCAGTTTTGTCATTATTGGTGCATTTAATTTCATTGTTTACTGGAAAAATGTTCAAAACAATAAATTTAAAACACCCTCTAACAACTGTAATGTATTATACAAGGAATATAATTTAATACAGTCAGGAAGGTGTATCACACAACACATGTATGTTTTGTGTGCAAGTGGCCTATCATTTGAAAACAGCCCAAAGTTAATCTTTATACTACCCAAATGTATTTTCTTTGAATGTGGATTTCACTACTGTTTCAGTGAATGTGGGTTTCAAGGGCAGAGTTTTAATGCTAAGTCTATTTTCATTGTGAGACTGCATTGCTTTGTTCAGCAGATGTTTGTGTTTGTGCTGTTAAATACAAAATAAAACTTTCAAATAAAATCCAAATCATTGTAGAAGTAAAGCAGTATGCACATTGCAGTGTTTATGGTAAATGGGGCGAAATAGCCAAGTAATGGGACATTGGAATGGCTGCATTCAACCATGATTTTGTGAGGGGGAAGGATGGCAAACTCAGACAGCCTGGCTTAGCTGAACTATACCTCTCAACTGTCCAAATTTTCACAGAATTAATAGATTTTTGCTTCTTATTTTTGGTTTGATCCTCATAAAATTTGTGGTTTTCTGGCAAATCATTTAGGAATTAAGTCACTAAATAATGACCGACATTGGGTTTCAAACTTCATAACCTTCAGAAAAATGCATGCTAAAGCATTTGTTTTTTGTTGTTCTATCAACTAAGTTTATACAAGAGCAATTATTAGTACTGTTTGTATGTTCCCCCAATATATTTGGACTTGACCAATTTTCCTGCGTTAACAGTTTGAGAGGTAAGTGCAAATTGCTTTATAGAATTGGGCATATCCAAACCCCTCAACTGTCCCCTATTTTGGCTCAAAATGTTGCTCTCCCTCTAATCCCTCTGCAAAATGTTAATTTTGAAAGAAAACATGGAGGGTTTAATAATCATAGTTATAGATTACTTTTATTTCAAAAATGCATGTAGATTTGTTTCTTTTGTTAGCTGCTCAAGCTAACAGTGCTAATGTTAGAAAGTGTCCCTTCTTTGACAGGTTCCCAGCTGTATCGTGTGGCTATTTTATATTTTTGCATCGCATTTTTGGTCCATTTTTCATAAAATTGTGGTTTTCTGGCAAAATAGTGGCAAATCATTAAATTCTGAAGTAAGAAAATAGTGACAGACATTTCAGTTTCAGATTTCATACCCTTCAGAAAATTCATACTAATGCAAGACGTACTATTCTATTAGAAACTTTATAAGAACAATAATTAAATATTGTCCTTCATTTTGGGCCTGACTTTGTCCAGATTTCTTGCTCTGAGGTTGAGCAGTATGAAATGTGTCAGGGCCATTGCAGTCAGCCAGAGACATTTCAAGTTCTGACATACTTGTTGCACCCCACTCCCCCATGTAGTGACTCTCGATGTATCCAAGCAAGGCAGGGAGCAGTTATGCAGTGCAAGTATGCAGAGTACCCCTCCCCCCCCCAATCCAAGGTAGACACAAGTACTACAGTGGCTTTCCATTTATCTTACTTGATTTTGCAAAATGTTCTGGTTTTCTGTCATTTTTTATACGGTTGATTATGCTTCTTATTATTCAGAAAGTGCCCGTTGCTCTGTGTTTAAGTAGCAATGATTTCATGACCATCAGGTAAGCTTGTCTGAGATTATAAGATGCAAGTAAGCTTACTGTTAAAGAATTACCAACATTGAAAGCCTTTTTGTTATTGCCATGCAGAGAATACTTAAATAAATAGATAACGTATAAGCCTTGGGTATTGAAATGCATTTGACAGTATTTGTAATAAAGGACAGGATTACAGTATTTTAAGAAGCTCATTACCATTGTTGGAGCCTTGCCGTCATCTTTGCAGGCTTTACCCATAAACTAAACAGAATGCCAATCTGTCATATTTGGTCCATAACCTGTGCAGTAATACTTCAAGCAATTTATCTTTAGCTTGTTTCTTGTTTGCTGTTCATTTTTTACTTTGATCATGCTTTTCCAATGAAACAAGTAAATAGTTGTCAGGCAGCAGATCTTTTTTTGGATAAGAAACATTTTTACAAGTGGGGGTATCATTGCTACTTTCAGCATGTTACTTGGTACTTTTTATAAAGATAAATATAAATTATAATTAGAACTGCAGTGCAAGAAGAAGTGGTTTGAGATGAGTGCTCCTTGTTAGTCTTGTACTTGATTTTGACTGGCAATCCAGTAATGTGTTTAAAAAGTAATTTTTTTTCATACCTCACAACCTTTTTGTTTCCATCTAGATATTAAGTAAGCTGTCATGCAGCCAATGCATTGAAATGTTTTTCTTTCTTCTACACTTCATTTTGTCTTGATTGGACTCTCATAATGATGGTTTGGCACCCAGGGTAGCGTGTTTATGGCCCCACCATTTCAGCTGTCTCCTGCAGTCCCCCTTCTATTTGAAGTCACCAGCCGCCACTGCCTTGGGATCAGTATATTTAATTCCATTCTGTTGTAGCTCAGAGCAGATCTGAGCATTGTCTTTTAGATTCTTGACATAGCTATAGAATGCCTTGTGGTTGTCTTTGGAATCTTTGGCAATTTTATTTTCGTTACTAGACTTGGAGGATTTTTTGAAGGATCTCAGCTTCTTACTAATGCTGGTAAGGGAGTTTTTTGCATCCTGGGATTTTCCTCTTTTCTGCAACAGTTTCTTCCTTTTGTTGTAAAGTTTGTTTATGACAAGCGACCACCAGATTGGCTTCCTTTTGTTTGGAGGAGAGTGTATTGGTTCTGTTTGAGATGGCATGATTCATGCACGAGTGGATGTGCTCCTGCAGTGCCTTAGTGTAGGATTTAGCAGTCGAACTTTCAGTTCCCATTTGCATGGGTGTCATGAAGTTTGTCACTTCTGACTTGAGAAGCATGAAGTTGTCTTTGGAGAAGTTTTTTTTACGGTGGTTTCCTTACTGGAGGGTGAGGGAGGGATATGGATGTCAAGGGTGATTAGCTTATGGTCAGACCTGACCAATGAGAGGGTGACCATTGGTGTGGAGGGTCGATTTCCCATGTTGTAATGACCAAGTCTAGGATACTGGAGCCCCTGGTGGAACTAAGGATTAGTTGATCTAGGGCGTTGGAATTTATGAATTACAAGAACTGTTGGGCAAAGGTGTTGGTACATGAGTATTTTTCCCAGTTAATGGCAGGGTAGTTGAAATCACCCAGTATTAGGGTGTTTGTATCTTAATATTTTCCAGTATGTTTAGAAAGGTGTAGTGAGAATCTTGGGGCATGGTGCGGGAACTGTAGCAAGCTACAATTTGGATTGCAGTCTTACCTAGTGTTAGTTGCACCTGGAGAATTTCAGACGCATTGTGTTGGGCAACTAGCCTGGTGTTGTGAATATCTTTGGTGAATATGGACACTCCTCCAGCTTTAGTGTTTTGGTCCTGGTTTGGTGGCCGAAAAGTGTGGTAAGAGTTGTAGCCTGGTATTGTAGGGGTGCTCTCTGGAGCCTTGAACCAGGTCTCAGTTACTGCACAGATGTCGATATTCTCCATTTTTAGGAGTGCCTTGAGAGAGTGCATTTTGAGGTTTAGACTTCTAGCATTATCTTCAGCTTTTGCATGCTTGTACCTGTTATGGTGGTGGTTTTGTCCTTTGAACTTTGCCTAAAAAAGGCACTATAGGGGTGGCAAAAGCCTTAGCCAGTAACCTGAATACCAGGGGTGACAGGTGCAGACCATCTCTGGCAAAACATCATGGTCTGTCGATCATGTCATCCCAGGCAGACAGATACTGGATCCCCTTTGAATGACACCAGAAACTTAGTCAATTGTTGAAGTAAATCATTGTGTCCTTATACTGTGGTATCATTCTCGGCCAAGGCAGGAATGCTACTCAGGGCTAGGGTCATACCTGCCTGGGCCACATGATCCGAGAACTCTTCCATGTCTCTCTTCATGTAGTCCAGGGAGGTACGTCTCAAGTCATTCACTCCAACATGGGCAATGACAGAGTCATATTTGTACTTGTTGTGGACTGACTTGAGTGCATGCGTTATGTGGCTGATCCTGGCACCCGAAAGGCAGCTGACTGTAATTTTCTCCTTGTTTAGCTTGGTGAGTGGGCCATCAGTGTGCTTGACTATAGAGTTACCTATGACTAAAGTGTTGGGTATGTTGTCTTGCCTTAGGAGCTGTTGTTGAGTGGCACACTGGTGGTGTGAGCTGTGTGACACTTTGGTTGTGATTGGTATTTGTTTCAGCTTCAGAGGTCCGTGATGCTTGGGCAGGTTACTCTTAAGGGCCTCCACATATGTGGGTTTAGTGTTGGTGGTGTGGGTTTAGAAGGGTTGTGTGTTGCTTGAGGTGTAGTGCGGGTGTTAACCTTCTCCTCTTGACCGTCTAGCCATACTTTCAAGCTAAATAAGATGAATGTAAACTCATATTGCAAACTCTGAAATAAATTGGTCAGTCTATTGTTAGAGGATCCAAAAACTGATCCAGAAAACAAATCCAAGTAGTTGTCCAAATGCAAAGACAGCAAGTTAAGTAGACATTGCAGAAGGTTCTAGGAATAACAAAGTATCTTATCAAGTTTGAGGCTAATACTTAATTAGTATGCCTTTAACAGCACTGTCAGAGCAAGTCATGGCCTTTGAAAGGAATTGTGAACAAGATGAGAGTTCATCATTAAAACTGTGTCTGCATATATAAAAAAAAAGTTGATTTTGATGCAAGTCAGCCGTCATGTACACAGTGATATTAAGGTTACATTGCAGTGATAAGTGAAGTATATCTTTTAGTTTTAAAAAAGAAGTACAATATGTGAGTATATACCTATAAAAGCTAGCAAGGGATTGGCCTATTGTGGTTCATAGAAGTGCCAGAGAATTTGCTTTTGGTGCGGACCTCATGGTATTAGATTATGTATGCTGTTTGTGTGTTGTTTGTCTTCTGACATGGCAAGTGTAAGCACTAATGTTATGGGGTGATAAGTCACAAGGTAATTGCTATAGTTAACCAGAAACTAGCAATGCCCTCATGGATTAATACATGTGAGAACAGATCATGTTTTCTGACAAATGATGGAGCATTTTGAATGCTGAGTTGCTTTTACTGAAGTGTTACCCACAAATGAGTTAATTAAGGTGTACAGTGCTTAGTTAATAGAATGGACTAAGGAAATTGGACATGACTTATGAATGACGATGCTATGATATTACAATGCAGCCTGTGCCAAGGATAACTTTCTGTTCAGTATAAAAGTGATGGCCTTATATAACTGTATTCTGGAAAGGATGTAATTTGAGGCATATATGTTTAAGCAGTTGTGAAGGATAGAGAAACTTTGCATCATTCTAGTAGACTTGCAAATGGGAAAAAAAATTAAGAAGTCAAGTGTCAAGATTGGAGAGGTTAGACAGGACACAGAAAATGGCAGAAGGAAGTGTTGAGTGTTAAGCACTGTAATGCTAGGAGTCTGGGTAATAAAAATAAACTGTTGATGGGGGGCTTTAAGTCAAGCCATACTTTCCAAGATGAATCAGACCCTGTACCTTTTGTCTTTTGGGTAACACCTTAACCATTATGCCAACCACCTCCCCTTTTTCATTGTAAATTTGGGATGCTCTTATTTATTTTCTCAGTGTGGCTGAATTTTCGCAGAACCTGTTGAATCCAGGGACATGGCCTCTATACACTGGTACACATAGTGTCACATGACATATCATTTTTTTTGCTGCTGCTTATTCAGTGCAGATCTTGAGCCTGATTATCTTCGAAGGATTCTCCATTTGATATCTAAACAGTTAAGCCATTGGCATCTTCATAAGTCAGCTGTTCATGTGCCAAAGCCTACACCAGCATTGTTTGGGAGATGAACATGACAGGAAAGTACAGCCATAGCTATCAGTATTGTAGCTTGGTTACTTGAATACCACAAGAGGAAGAAGCTCTCCTGTCTTCCTCTTTTTTTGGGAAAGCCAGTCAGAGAGCACCCGTTTTGAGGATTGGCATGAGGGTCCCTTGCACCCCAGGGTAACCTGGAACACCATCGGTTGTAGGAAATTTAAAGCAGGCATCATTGTCACCATGTGAAGGAGCCTTGCAGTCCCAATATGTCACAGCCTTGCCCTCAACAAATGAAGGCTCAAGTTTGTGCCCTTCTTCTACTTCGGCAGATAATGAGGGCCCTGTGAGAAATGCACTCCTGGCAACCACTGTGTGGTATTTCCCCTGAGTTATAACATCTACTCACTCTCCCAATTGAACAGTGTCATCTGTTTCTTGGCCCTGCTCTAATTTTACAAATGGGTCCCCATTCATTGATGCCCTGTTGCCAAAAAGCAGGCACACTCTAACTGCATGTTTGAACACTGTGCTGTTTGCAAGCTCCCCCCCAAAAATAGTGTCGAGGCAAGAAGACATTCTTGCTCCTCTACCTCCTCCTCCATATCTGGTGGTGTTCCCCTTTTGAGCTGTAGGATAGGGCATCTAGAAGCCCTTATCTCTTAAATGAATAAGGATGTAGAGACCCCTCTCATTTACAGCTCCTCATCAGAATACTCCTTCCAGTTAGTGAAGTACTCCATTCTTTCCAAAGTTAATGTCAGAATGAAAATTTGGGAAAGGAGGAGGAACCAGATCTTCTTTGTCATGGAACCCATTATTCAGGATGCTCTTTCAGCAAATGGAAGTGCATGGCTGTTACTTTCTCAGCTCCCACAAAGGCAGTTGCCTTCTGTATATCCCCAACTTGAGTGGAATGAAATCCCAAGAAGGTGTGTCTGAGAGGACTTCTCTGTAACCTCTTCAGTCAAGGACAGGTCCCAGAGATCACATTGTCTTGCTGCCTTGTCATCTGACAAGGAGTCTGAAGCTTTCATGGAGTGTACAAGAGGATCAAAAGTAAAAGAGCTTTCAACCCTTTCTGACTTTGATTTCATGGAGGAACTGTTAAGATCTCGTCTACAGTTTCCATGGGAGGGGGGGGGTAGCATACAACTTAACACAATTTTGATTGAACTGATGTTGTAATTAGTGCAGCAGAGTAAATTATGTGCCTTTGTAGGTTGGTGTGGTTCGGATGCTTCATCATTATTGAGGGATTTAAACTGGCCATCCCAGATGCACCCTTCTGGGGGGTCCTTATTTAGGGCTCCCAGGATTTCATTGAGGACATTTGGAAGCAGAAGCAAGGCATTCACAATGCTATTTTTTTATGTCTTCCAGACTAGGGCAACCTCTGGGGAAGAAATAGCCCTGTTATAGACTGAGAATAGCAGTCAAACATCAGGGAGTCCTCCCCTTCAGCTATGCCCATCAATTCTTTCATAATTACAGCTGCACTTCTGTGGCCACAGTCCTGACTGCATTCTAGGACCACCTTTTTTAGGATTGAGGGAATTGGGGTTCACCAAGTTTGCACTGGCTTGGGGAGACAGCATAAAGAGTCATTGATTTCTCAATGTGTTCATGGATTGTCACATCTGAGAGTGCTTAAGCTTTCCCCCAGAAAGGATTCCCATCAGAGAGCAGTCTCCAAAAATCTCTTTGGAGAAGCCCAAACTCTGCTTTTCGAAGGAGCTTTAGAGGCTTTTTCAGCTTTGGAGTAAAGCTTCTGGTTCTGCTCCTTAAGGCATACCTCTGTTTAATTCTAAAGAGAATTGAAAGAATAATAGTACTCTTGTTTTATTTAGTTTATTCACTGTCTTTTCAAAACTATTGCTAGCATGATTATTAGCTTAAATAAAAAGCTGCAAGAATGATATAAAATATAAAGGGTTCATTTAGAATAGTAAAATGCTGAAAATTAGGAAGTAGTGAGTATGCTGTCAAACATATATAGCTTAATTAAATATTGTCATCCATGTAAAGGAGTATGTTATTGAGAAATAAAGTCTGTAAAAATAGTTACGCAGATGGCAGCTGGAAAGACATCAGCAAAGTAAAGATATGTAACATCAAGCAAGATAAAGTCAGAACATCAAGTTTCAGATGGTGCTGGAACACAACGTTTCAGATAATGAAAGACTGAGTTTCCATGGATCATCAAACTACAAAGAACCAAGGACAAGGGAACAAAGAAAAACATATAAAAAGAAAGAACTGTTATACATCAGACTTGGGGTAAAAAGCATCAGACTCTCTATAAATATGTGTGGATAAACAAGCTTTGGGAATTTTCCATAGAGAGCTGACAGTATCTGTATAGCATTCTTGTAGACCCAAAAGAAAAATGTAATAAATAGTAAAGACATATTAACTGAAGCAGTTTGTCTCTGTGTATTCATTGTACTTGGAACAATACAGTATTAAAGTAGTTGGTCATACTAAGAGTTAATATACTATGGCATGCATAACAGCAAGAAACCAACAAAAGACGTGTATATAGTTTTTCAATGGCGAGCCACAGTTGACGGACCGAATGGTTTCTTCTTGTGACAACTACAGCTTCTTTTTCATTTTATTCAGTTAGTACGTCCAGTTGCAGTGCAAACATTTGCCTCCTTCTTATGCATAATATCCAGTAGCAGAACAGTGCATCTTTGCAAGTTCCACAGGTCCTGTACATTCACACAGCTGAATCTGCCAGCTGTATTTGACCACCTTTTGGAAGAATCAATGAGGGATTTTCCAAGCTTTCTCAACAGAAGACTTTATCACCTTCCACACAGAAACTGGATGCCATAAACAAAAGAACTTTGAAATTTAACACTACCTTTCAGGTAGACAGCAGTAATAGTCCAGCACATGTATAATCAGAATTTAAAGACTGGTATAAACATAACTGTAACACATGTAGTACTTTACTAGGTAAAGCTGATGTCAATGCTTTATGTAAATGCATTACATTTGACTGGTACGACAGTAAAAGTTTACTGTGCAAGTCATATGAAACTGCTTTCTGTGTGCAATGTCATAAAAGTAATGGTAAACAGCCAGATGCATTATGTCCTGTTACCACATGTAAAATGTTAATTTCAGAGTTACGATATCAGTCAAGTCAGTTATTTACAGAATCTTCTGTACATCTTGCTAGACAAAAGTGGCATAAAACCACTGCATATTACAAAACAGATAAAAACAGAGACGAGGTTCATGGTGAACTGACAAAAAGATTTAATAAACTTCTAAGACAGTCAGAGTGAGTCCCAACATTTCAGTCAACATATGCAAACACTTTTTCAAAAGTGCATAAGAGCTTTAAAGTCAGTAAAACAAAATACTGACAAATATAATCTGGTTAGTAAAGAGTTGAAGCAACAGCAGTTAACTACGCTGATAGGAAATAATTTACGATGTACTATTCTACCTTTAGAAAATAGTTAAGTGTACACAGCACAAACTTTCATTCAGTTAAAGCAAGGCACTTAAATTGTGATTTTAAAACCATTTCAGATAAAACAGTTCTAGTGTATAAAAATCAAATGAGTAGTTAACAGCAGTAAAGACACGACATCACAAGACTGACATGCATGTATTTTCTTTTCACCTAAAGTGCAGCAACACGCAGTCAACAGCAAATGTAAATATATTTATTTTAAACATGTGTTAGTTAAGCCAGTATCTCTTTTGTTTGTTACAATATTTTGTAATTGTATAATAGCATCAAAAATAGCAAAGACTCCAGCAAAAATAGTATTCAAAGTAATATTATGCATAGTTAGGCAAATTATGAATGTTTATTATAATTCTAAGAGTTTTACAACTGCATTCTAATATCAAGTAGCAAGTATATTAATGAATGACTGAAGGTATGAGTAAATGCTGAAGGAGTTATGGGTTAAGCGTCTGGAATGCGCAGAAAGAAAAAAGTATGTGAGCTCAAATCTTTCCAAGCTGGAATGGGTAATTACAAAGAATGCTGTACAAGATAAAATGTTACAGGTACTGAAATTTATAAGGTCAAGGAAACAAGACTGGTTGCCAGGCCAAGTGGCTTAAGTATTCCTGTACAGCATTAAGCAAAAAGCACAAAAGTCTACAAAAATCCTGTTTGGTAATTGTTATAAGACGTCACAATTGTGCATACATGTCATTAATCTGTTTGCAAGCAAATACTACACCGAGTACAGTCAGTACGTGGACTACGGTATGCAGTTAAAATAAATTATGCAGGTCCCTTTACAAAAAGTGAGTGTACAAATAGCTACTAGTAACAGTAAACGTCTTTTCAAAATGGGTAAAAGCAATTCCTACTGCAACTTTGATAGTATTGGCAATAGCAAAAGTTTTATGAAAATATTTTCTGTTTTTGAAAATGCCCAAAAAATGATCAAATCAAAAAGCAAATGTGTAAGACCAAAGTGTCACAGCCTAGGTAACAGCAAAAGGGCAAGCATACATTCAATTCTCACAGCATAAAACAAATAAACAATACTGCAATAAAATGATGCATACTACAGGGGGAAGGGCATGCTTTCAATTTTACACTAACTGCGTAAACAGTACTGCAAAAGGTGCTAAAATAAAGGTACAAAGTGTTAATACCAAAAATACATTTTAATGTTTCAAGTAATGTAATTAGCAGGCTTCAGTTTAATGCTAAGTTTTAAAACTGGACTGTGTACATTACAGCCATGTATGTACAAATGCAAAAAAATCTGTACAAGCAAGTATATTCTGTACAGTATATAGTAAATGGTTTATGTAAATAGTGACAAGTCAAAGCTTGACATTTGTGACATGTTTTTTTTTCAAAAAACAGGACTGCAATGCCTTTGCTATAAAATCCTCAAGCATTGTCAATAAATTACTATATAGGACATCACTGCATACAGTCATATTCAGCAAGTGCAAAATACAGCTCAAACTGTTAATGCTTGTTATCTTTGTGTTGACAATATATAACTGTGCTAACATGCTGTATCAAAAAAAAAACTAAAGGTTTTGTTTCCCAATGTGTTTCTAGTTAATAGCAATACATACTAATGTAGACAGTTTTGTATTTAAAATAAAACAGAGGGAATGTATACAGTGATAAATATGTTTAAAAATGTATAAATGCATGTGCACATCTATTTGCTAGTTAGATGCGTATACACATCTGTGGCTATAATATATGTAGAAATAATATAGTTAGTTAAATTCTGGTACAGCTTGAGACAAGCTGAATGTTCAGTGTCTGGAACATGCTTCAAGGTCTGTAGATAAAATTGCAGCTGCGAGACAAGGCACGCAGCATTCAACACAGACATCTGCATTTCATTTGCATAATTCTGAACATCAAAACAGAGGGAATTACAATATTTCACGAATAAAACTTAGGAAAAACGCTACACAAAATATAACACAAGACAATTTCAGTTGTAAAAAGCATACGTCATGTACCATTGGGAGGATAACATTTAACACAAATATAATGGCATGGTTAGCTGAACAAGGTCAGGCATACATACTGACATAAATATTTCACTAAACAGCTCTGTCTCTATTAAATGCTGTACATTACATCCTAAAGATCTAACAGTTCTGACAAGGGAAGACATCATGCAAAAATGTCACAGTGTGTAGACGATAACACAAAAATAAGAATAAACTCAACAGGGGAAAAAAGGGTATGATTTCTACCAATACTCTGTGCATTTCTATAAACACAGTAATACAAAAAAGGACCATGAGTTAAAATACTTACCATTTTGGGTAACAGGCCAGTACTTCATACAGATCAAATGGTAAAAATACCATCAAGTTGCACTGTGATAGGACAATACCAAAAAAAAATATTGCACTTCAATATTACATTTCCAAGTTTTAAAGATACCAAATGCAGATTTAAAAGAGCTTGGTATGAAAACTAGTAGGACAAAATACCTCACAAGATTGTACATTTACAAGCACAATGGAATCCTACTGTTTAGTAAGTCATTACACGTTTCTTTGATAGATTATAATTTAGTACTAATGTATCTAAATTTGTAAATTGAATAAAATGTTGTGTAAATGGACAATATTGTTAAAGTGGCACCACAATTTGTATGTGTGGTTTCAAATAACCCAGTGTCTTAATAGTAAAGGATAAAAACAGAAGCTGGCACTGCCCATAATTGGTGGGACATATTCACAGGGTGGTTATCATCTGGAAGGAAACTGTTAAATTGATACATCCGGTGTTGGTAGTTTTGGGGGTCATAATAATAATGACAGCTTGAATTGTTTAATATGCTGCAGGTCCAAAGAGTTGCAATAACTCAGCAAGTCATGAGCGATGCTGATGAAACAAATGCAGTCTTTTCTGTAAATGAAGTTTAGTTCGTTCCTCAAAAAAATACAATAAGGGGGAACTGAATGAATAATAGCATTCTGTTTTATTTAGTATATTCACTGTCTTTTCAAAACTGTTGCTAGCATGATTATTAGCTTGAATAAAAAGCTGCAAGAATGATATGAAATATAAAGGGTTCATTTAGAATAGTAAAATGCTGAAAGTTAGGAAGTAGTAAGTGTGCTGGCAAACATATATAGCTTAATTAAATATTGGCATCCATGTAAAGGAGTATGTAATTGAGAAACAAAGTCTGTAAAAATAGCTGCGCAGATGGCAGCTGGAAAGACATCAACGAAGTAAAGATATGTAACAACAAGCAAGATAAAGTTAGAACATCAAGTTTCAGATAGTACTGGAACATCACGTTTCAGATAATGCAAGACTGAGTTTCCATGGAATCATCAAACTACAAAGAACCAAGGACAAGGGAGCAAAGAAAAACTGTCATAAAAAAAGAACTGTTATGCATCAGACTTTGGGAAAAAAACATCAGACTCTCTATAAATATGAGTGTATAAACAGGCTTTGGGAATTTGCCATAGCTGACAGTATCTGTATAGCATTCTTGTAGACCCAAAAGAAAAATGTAATAGTAAAGATGTTTTATTGTGTATTCATTGTATTTAGTACAAAACAATATTAAAGTAGTTGGTCATACTAAGAGTTAATGTACTGTGGCATGCTTGCATGCAAATGCAAGTAACAGCAAGAAACCAACAAAAGACGTGTATATAATTTTTCAAGAATGAAGAGCTTTTGTTCCATCCTTGATTTTTTAACATCTTCAGCAGATGCATCCTTCACATCAGTTTCCAGCTAGTGTCATTCCAAGAAGTCTTGCTGTTTCTGCTGCAGAGCACCTGGAGGGGCATTATATGGAGGGTGTTATTAGATGCCTCTTTTCAGATCACTGTCTTTTGAGTAGACACCACTTTCAGTACAAAATGCTACTATTTGGTACCCCTCCCCCAGGAATTTCCAACAGTGCACTATCTGTTGTGACTGAGGCTTTGCAGAAGAAACTCCAGTTATAACTGTCATGGGGTGAAATGGCTCCTTGCATCCCCCATCAAGGAACTCATTGGTAGCTTCTATGGTTGCAGTCGTATAATCTTTGCAAAAAAAAAAAATGGAAGAAGTTTTGGTCCTATCTCAGATGATTAACTTCATCTGTACAGTGCTAGTCTCTCAAGAAGACCCAAGAGGTCATGTCTACTTGGATAGCAGAGTATATGCACATTGATTTACAAAACGTCTATTGAAAAAAAGTGGGAGAGACCGTATGGAATCAGAAACAGTTGCACATCTTGTTTTTAGGTATAATATACTCATTGCCAAGGGTCTGTAAACTGAAAGGCACAATAGTGTGGTAAAACTGCTGCACTGGGGATTATGTAAATATAACATACAGGTAGCTGAGCAGTATCGAGAACATGAACCACAAAGAATTAAAGTAAATGAAGTTCTGATCACATGGGATCAACCATTAGAACAGTTAAGAAAAGCATAAGCAAGAACAACAGATATTAGTCAAAATAGGACAAAATTATTAATCATTGAAATAGCTACACCTAGCAATTATAGTGTCCTGTGTACTTAGACACAAAGTCATAAAATAGCAGAGCATACAAACAAAGTAGAGAAGTATGGGGTAAAGAAACCCAGATAGTTCCAATAGTAAGGGGAAACAACATAGCTAATAAATATAATTGTCAAGACTACTTAAATATAGTACTGATTCATATAACTCTGTACAAACTGCAGAAGGAGGCACTTCTGGGTATATTAGAGGCCGAGAAGAGCACTCTTGGCAAACATTAAAGAATAATTTGGTACTAATTTTATGAGCTTTAATTGTTCCTTGACCCAGAAGTGGGGACCATTCTTGAAAGTGTATTAGCAACTCAAAACATTTGGAGAAATTGTAAGAGAGTATAAATTTGGACCCTCCTGTGTCTGCTGGGTTGGGCTTAATTTTTTTCTACACCTGAGGATGCAGGTGTTGCATTAGACTGTGGGTTGTTGGTGGTTATAGAGTGTCACTCAGTACTTATAGATCTGCTTCTGGTGTCAAACACTTGTTAACAGATCCTGGAGTGGTGGAAAGTCTCCAGTTATCTCACTGTGCATCTTCCCTTCCTACATCTGAACCTGTTGCAGGTGTTAACAGTGAAAATGTCCTTCCCTTTGGAGCTCACATTGACTTCATGGTTTGTGAGTAGTAGTTTCCTGAAGAAGGGCGTTATACACAAACCAGCTAGAGCTGCACACAGCCTTTTTTCCCATAAAGGTTCTGGAGAAGAAATTGAGTCCAGACCTCTCTTTAGTTGGTGTAACAAATGGACCATTGTGGGGTACTTTAACAAAGGGTTGTGTGCTTATTTACCCTCTTCAAATAAATCCAAGTCTAGTAAAAGACCATTAACAGGGGGACCTTTATTTCATTCATTGACATCCTGGGAGAGATGACTGCATATTGAAAGACTTTCCAAACTTCTCTTCTAATCCTGTCTTGATTTGGAGGTTCAGCAATCTTGGCTGTTTAGAACCTTCTGGAAATGTAGCACATCAGAAGGTGGCCTGTTAGCCACATAACATAATTAATTCTTTCTCTCTTATGCTTAGTGCAATACGACAAAGGAAAGTTGACTGTGGTGCATTCCCATTTCTTTGCCAAGGGCTGGTTCCTGTGTGTCTTCCTGTTCTTTCTCATAACATGCCTGATCACAAAGTGCAAGGAAGAGATATCAGAACTCATATTTGCAGCCCTTGATGGCTGATGAGTATGGTTTTAAGTTCTCTGGTCCCTTCCAGTCAATTAAACCATTGTTATACAAGGTAAGGAAGTTTCCTCCTAGTTGTCGACAACATCTAGTTGTACTTCAGTATATCATCTGGTTTTGATTTCTTGATCCTGATGGACATCATAGTCAGTGTGTCATAAATGATCATAGCCACTAAGATGATTTCCATTCATCGTATGTATTTAACTAAGTGGAAATTCTTCATATAAGCAGGGAGGTATCTTAAAGTGCCCCAGTTGTTTATACAGGTGCTTCTTACTTATGTAAACCATTTGCATGATTGGGTCTCGTGTATTCTGTGGTCAGAATACTTGTTTCTACACATCATGACCTTGTGGACATCAGGCCTCTGCCCCAGTATGAGCCATGAGCCTGTTGAGCATTTCCCGAAAGAGGTCATGTATGTTTGCTCTCTCTTGCTAAACCTTTGCCTCTTTGTGACTTGAGTTTCATGACTGACAGGCTTTGTCTTTCATTTTTTTGAGCTTGTCAGTTTAGAGACTTTAAAGTTATTCTTTTGAAAGCTGCTTTTCTTGGTGGCTGCTACCACTGATTACTTGTAAGGACCTCAGTTGGCCTTTCCTTAAAGACTGAGTGCTTGTTTGCACTACTTTGTCATGCTAAATGTAGTGTCTTATCTTTCTTTAAACCATTTTATTCATCACATTGTCTTCTCTGTAGAGGCAGAAACTAGGGGGAGGGGGGAATGAGAGTCCCATACATGCTGGGCATGCACCATCCATGCAGGTTCTATGTGAAGTGAGTTCAAGAATTGTAAATGATGCGGACTTCCAAGATGGCTGCACATTAACAGCTTATTTCTAGCTCTCCCAGAGTGAAAAAAAATCAGCAGAGAAGACCAGTAGACTTGTGTTTATGGGTAAATTTCAGTAACTGGCTAGTACCTGCACTGCTTGGATACCAGGAATAAAGAAGTACAGGAGACCTGGAAAAAATCAGCTACACAAAGTTAGGAAGAAACACTGATTGGGGGAAGTTCTGCAGCTGTTCATCAAAAACCATTGCAAGCTTCAGACATGACTTCCAGTAACCTACAGGAAGATATAAGACTACTACATATACACCTTGTTAAAATAAACAAAACACTGATGGAGTATATAAACACAAACAACAAAAGGCTGGAAAAATAGAAGAAGCTTTAAACAGATACTCAGATGAGATGATAAAGCTGCAAAAATCAGAGATTGAAATAAGGCTGGCTGAATATGAGACTTCTCAGGCAGAGATGTTTCAAAAAATAATAGAATTAGAGGACAGAGCATGTAGGGAAAACCTGAGACTTTCAACTATACCAGAGAAGCTGGAAGGAACAGACTGCATTAATTTTGTGAAAGCACAAATAAGCAACTGGACTGGTATTCCACAGCAGTTGTTGTTAGTTGAAAGGGCACATTTTATGTATGTCCAAAACTGGCTATAAGAAAGCAAGCTAGACCTTTAAGAGTAAAGATGCAATCTTACCAACAGAAGGAGTTGATTCTGCCAAAATTGTGGCAGAAGGACAAAGTACTAAAAGTGGGAGACAACAGAGTGTTTGCAGAGAATGATTACTCACTGAACACCAGACAGAAGAACAGCAAATTTATTCCACTGTTCAGGGAATGTTAAGATGCAGGTGTGAAATTAAAATTGATGTACCCAGCTGTCTTCAAAGTGTTCTTCCCTCAAGGCACAGTCATTTTATGATGAAGTACATACTAAGGAAATAAGAACGTTTATACAACAAAAAGTAAGCTGTGAAATAAGAGATTCTGCTTCTTGTTGTTCTGGTAATAAAGACCATAGAGGGGCTGTACCTGTAAAATCTTTTCAAAATGTTCAATGGAAAATGTTGGAGAGAGGGAAGGGAGCACGAGAGTTGACTAGAAGAATTGAGAGTATGTTGGAAATGAAGCAGAAACAGGATTTTAGAGATGAACAGTAATAAAACCAGTAACCTAATATGGGATTACAATGCAGTAATTATATTTGTGAAATATGACAGAACAAGAAAATTTGGAAATATTGGACTTTTTCAGAATTTGTTGGACTTGTGGGGGGACTTTAAAGCATATGCCCTACTTTGTCATTAATGTTTGGAAAAGTGCTTTGGGGAGGGGAAGAAGAGGGAGAAAGTTAACTGTAAGTAAAGATCCTTTTTTCTTAAATAGTACCAAATTTGTAGCATATGATTTTCTTTATATGCTATAAAGTAAATTATACAATGAGTGGCCATTAATATTTAAAAACATGCACGCTGATTGGCCAGCCCAACCAGTGTGCCCATTGTAAATCCAAGAATATACTAATGAAAAAAGATCCAGTCACCTGGACTTTTTCCCCCAAAAAGAAAAACAGAAGGCCTGAAATGAACGAGTGAGACAAGTGCAGACAAAAATAAGAGGGTAATCTGGTACATTCTGCAAAATTAAAGAAACTTACCTGATTATCCTTTTATTTTGCCTGTCCCAGCTTTCCCAAACATAAAAAGTCCTCCTGGTTTCTTTTTTTATTTTCAAATAAAAAAAGCAATGGAGATCTTCCTTTCTCCGTTGCTGCCTCTGCACAGCACTGATGTACTGTGTAAGCATGGGATGAATGTGTTTTTTTCTCATTCTTGCATGGGGAAATGGCTGGATTAAAGACCTTAGACTGATTTAGTAACGCATTTTAAGAGAGAGTAAGTAAATGAAAAAGAACATTGAATATTGTGAGGCTTTTTTGTAGCAAATACATGTATGCTCAGTAACAATTCTGCAGCTGGTCTTCATGTTTATATGGAAGCAATCTGATAAAGCGAAGCTGGCTGCCTGGTTCTCATGTCTCCATGGACACAATCTGATAAAAAGAAACTGGCTACAGTCTGGTGGAGAGTGATTGGCTGAGGGGAAAAAAAGAAAAGAAAAATTAGCTAGGAGATAATGTTCTCTGAAAGTATTCAGGGTTTTTCCCAAAGTAGATAATGTTCTCTGAAAAGCATTCAGGGGTTTTCTCAAGGTAAAATGCTCCCTGAAAACCATTTAGAGATTTTCCCATCTGAGAGAGCTATAAAGATAACACAAAACCAGTCAGCACTTAGTAGAAGCATAGGCTGCACCATGTGTGTTAGCATGGATTAGCTTTCTTTTAGGGTTTAATAAATAAAAATGCTGGCAGGCAGAGTTTCACAGGCACAAATCACTCAGGTGATGATAAACCAAAGGTGTATTTAATGATAAAAATCCACAAGAAAAACAAATAAAATGTGAGCACTTTTGTTAAACAAGTGTTAACTTCTTCAGGCACCATTAAAATGTAAGACAGCCATTTATATACATATAAAAAACACTCTGATTGGGTAAGCAAAGAGAGGCAGCTAGCTAAGCAACACTGAGACAGAACATTAATTAATCCCTTGATGACTGTGTTACAGTTGAAACTGTTGCATCTTAAATACAACTAAAACTTGTAATTAAAAGATAAATTATTAGTCTCATACTTGTCATGAATGATTATAAATAGGATAAAACTAAAACCAAAGTAATTTTTAAAATCTCATGATAAATATTCACATAATGCTAAAATGTTTACCAAAGCCAAATACATACAAAAGTGCTTGTGCTTAACAAATATTTTTAGATATTTTGTTCCTTTCTAGGGCTTTTAATTTCAATACAGGAGAGATGGATGTCCTGTCATTTATCCCTGGCCATCTATCTGCCTGTAGTAAGATTTGCCACCTTAACTCCTTTAACTCTAACTGAAGTCCCCAAGGCTTTTTGTCACTGATGTCTACATGGTCTATTGCCTTCAATGTGAAATTGTGGCCAGTATTGTCCTGAATATGCCTTGCTAAAGCATTATTAATATTATTCTTTCTTATGGCATAGTTGTGTTCATAAATTCTGCGTTATATTTCCTTTTTGTTTTGCCTACATAAAATACTAGGCATTGGTCACTTGTAGCCAAAAAAATTTAAAGCCCCACGAGGGGATAGTAACAAGCAATTACCACACCCTCCTGAAGTAACTGGCAATGATGAATGTAAGTTTGAAGAGACTGACGATGTGATTTTAAACTATGATGCTGAATTCCCAGAACTCAGGAGAAGTGAAAGAATTAGGAACAAAAGCCATTACAACAATAGGCAGCAACCACAGGGTGGCTACCAACCACAGGTTTTTCAGGGGGCCAGGCCAAAGAACAGGAACTGGAGAGCTTAGCATCTCCACCAGTGCCTTTTGGTCACCATGTTAATGGTAATGACGCCTTCATAAAAATACCCCAACACCAGTGGACTCTGTTCAAAAAGCAGGTATCTATACAGTGGTTTTTAACCACCAAAAAGACTTTTCAGTACACAATTATTCTACTTTATGTATAATTGAAACTATAGCTGACTTATTGTCTAAGGAATGTCTTTTGTACCTGGTAAGAGATTTAATGTTGTAGACAATATGTTAGATCTGAAACTTTATTTAAGAAAGTTGAATTTGACCTTACTACATGGTACTAGATAAATGTCAGTGAAGGCAGCATTTTTAAGATCAGTTCTACCTACAACCCCCCCCCCTTTGCACCCGAAACTAGCAATGTATGAAAAAGTTTGTGAACTAGATCTGTTTAATTTAAATAAGAACAAATACAGGCCAGCTGAAACACTTCACAACATGAACCAAAGTGAACATGATTGTTTATTGGAACTGCAAGAACATGACGTCAGGGTTATGAAACCTGACAAAGGGGGAGGGGTTGTAATCATGGACTCTTCCACATACAGTGACAAAATGTTGGCTATGTTCGACACAGGAAATTACACAGAAGTGTCCCTTAATGAATTAAATGCAGCATATAGGAAAATCTACAGCCAACTCACTGACATATTTCTAGAAAGAAGAATCAACCTTTCTTTACATAACTATCTTAACATCATTACCCCAAGGATACCAGTGTTCTTTGATATTCCCAAGATCCACAAGAACCTATCAGATCCACCTATGAGGCCCTTAGTGGATGGAAGACACTCCATTACCACTGCTTGCACCCAATTTTTAGACCATGAGCTGAAGAAAATATTGCGTAATGAAAGCCAAAATTTGTAAAGACTCCTGGGCATTTTTAGAACAAGTGAACAAAACCAGGTATGACGCAAGTGACATCATGGTCACTGTAGATGTAAAAGATCTGTACACGGTCATCCCACAAGAAATTGGTCTCGAGTGGGTGGGTGACCTACTGTTGTTATACAAAGTTAACCGGGAGAAAATTAATCTAATTTTGGAATTATTAGAAATTGTTTTAAGAAACAACTATTTCTCCTTTAATGGCAGGTACTTTTTGCACACCATAGGAGTGGCAATGGGTTCAGCTTGTGGTGGGGCATTCGCGAATATGGTAATGGCATATTGGGAAAGAAATTATGTATTTCAGTCTCAGTACTATTCTAAGGTCAAACTGTATTATAGATACCAAGATGATATCAGCTTGATATGGAATGGGTCACTGGTTGTTTTGGAAGAGTTTTTGAGATACCTTAATACCACCACTACATTCCTGCAGTTCACTTGGGTGATTAACCTGGATTATATGAATTACCTTGATGTCCACTTATACAAAGACACACATAATGAAAAGTATGCTACTAGGATCCACAGGAAAGAGACCTTCTGAAACTCGTTCCTGCATTACACTAGCTCCCAGCCCAAGCATCAAAAGAGGTCAGTAGTTAAAGGGCAATTAGTTCGAGCAGCCCGTATGATCTCCAGAGAAGAAGATTTTCTTATTGAATGATACAACTTAAAAACTATGTTCTTGAGTAGGGAGTACCCAGCAGACATGCTCAATGAGCTTATGCAGGAAGTGATAGGTAAAAGAAGAGTAGGATATTTTAAGCCCATAGTTGGGGAAAACACACTAGACAACAGCCCTTCTGAAGTTAAAGAGGGGAGATCTGAGTTGGAAAAAAGTTATTTTTGTAGATCTATGGTGCTTACATTCAATTCTGACTCATGCCACTTGATGTCCACTTTTTATAAGAAGTGCGACATTTTAATGGATGACTTGTACATCAGGGCACAAATAGGAGAAAGACCTATAGTTACATACAGAAGGGGCTCAAACTTAAAAGACCTTCTTAGGAAAGGTTCTAACTACACTAGAACAGGACGTGTAGGGATGTACAAATGTGAGTCTTGTAACTGGTGCCACAAGGTGAAATCAGGCAGCAAATTTACAGTGACTAGTATAGACCATTATGTAAAAGGTAAATATAACTGTCGCTCCAAGGCAGTGGTCTGCATGGCTACATGTGACCAATGCCTAGCATTTTATGTAGGCAAAACAGAAAGGAAATTTAACGCCAGAATTTATGAACACAACTATGCCATAAGAAAGAATAATATTAATAATGCTTTAGCGAGGCATATTCAGGACAATACTGGCCACAATTTCACATTTAAGGTAATAGACCATGTAGACATCAGTGACAAAAAGCCTCGGGGACTTCAGTTAGAGTTAAAGGAGTTAAGGTGGCAAATCTTACTACAGGCAGATAGATTGCCAGGGATAAATGACAGGACATCCATCTCTCCTTTATTGAAATTAAAAGCCCTAGAAAGGAACAAAATATCTCAAAACATTTGTTAAGCATAAGCACTTTTGTATGTATTTGGCTTTGGCAAATATTTTAGCATTATGTGAATATTTAACATGAGATTTTAAAAATGACTTTGGTTTTAGTTTTATCCTATTTGTAATCATTCATGACACAAGTATGAGACTAATAATTTGTCTTTTAATTACAAGTTTTAGTTGTATTTAAGATGCAACAGTTTCAACTGTAACACAGTCATCAAGGGGTTAATTAATGTTCTGTTTCGGTGTTGGTTAGCTAGCTGCCTCTCTTTGCTTACCCAATCAGAGTGTTTTTATACGTATATAAATGTCTGTCTTACATTTTAATGGTGTCTGATGAAGTTAACACTTGTTTAACAAAAATGCTCACATTTTATTTGTTTTCTTGTGGATTTTTATCATTAAATACACCTTTGGTTTATCATCACCTGAGTGATTTGTGCCTGTGAAACTCTGCCTGCCAGCATTTTTATTTATTTAGTTTGTTTTGCTGCTTCTGTTTTGTTTGAGTTTTTTTCTTTTAGGGTTTACTCAAGTTTGTGAGGGTGTTTGTCAGTTTGAGACATGTTCCTATTTAGGAGGGTAAAACTTCAATATTTGAAGGTGTACATAGCTGTGTGTGGCGTTCGTTGTTGTTTGTCTTTCAGCTTTTCCCAGTTACTCTGGTCTGCTAATAATTGGCAGTAGATTTTCACGAACGCTGAGGTGCCAGCTCAACGTTCAGCTGTGTTAGTATTAAGTTAATAGGTTTTAGGGGGAGTATTGGTTGCATGTTTTTTTGAGGGCTTTCACTAAAACAAAGTTTTATACACTGTGACATAGGCTCAAATGGATATGACAGGAAACAACTGCATAAAGTTCAACCTGCCAAACCGTGTATGCATAGGTTCATAGGTTCATACTAGGCTATCTGCCCTAGGGCATTTATAAGCCTAGCCAGAGTATGTATGGCTTTCGCCACCCATTTTAAATGAATTTTGCTATGCCCTTTTTCGAGGTTAGAATACTGTGCCTCTGTCTAACAGTGACACAGAAGTGATACCCGGGGTAAACCTACGATCTCCCATCCAGTCATCAAGATTCCTCTTGAAGAGAGTCAATGAGGGACTCTGCCTAACCTGGACTGGGATTTTATTCCAGAGTGAAGGGAGCCTCTGGGTTATGAATCTGTCCCTCCAGCATGTCCTATTTATTTCAGTGCTGAGGTTTAAGTCCCTTGAGCGCGTAGCTCGATGGAATTTGGATTTTCTGAGGTGTAGCATGTCCATTAATTCCGGGTTGGACATGGCTTTATACGTCAGGCACAGATCGCCTCTGAGCAGGCGGTATGCCACTGAGTAGAGCTGGAGTTTCTTTAACCGGGCAGCATACGGCATCTGTTTGAGCCCCTTGATCCTCTTGGTGAGGTACTTTTAGGGTCTTTCCAGTTGCTGCAGGTGTCTGGTAAGGTACATCCCAAAAGGGGCATTGTACTCAATTATGGGCCTGATGAGGGATGAGTAAAGAGGCACACTGACCTCCTCTGATCTAGATGTGAATCCCTTCATGATTAGGTGGGCTATATAAAATGTTTTTCTAACCACTTTGGCCACGTGGTTGTCAAATGAGAGATTGCTATCAGCTTAGGTCCCCGGGTCCCTAATTACTTCTTCTGTACTTAATGGATTACCACCTATGTGGTAATTTGTGGGCACTTTGTTTTTGCCAAAGGGGATGACTATACACTTTTTGGCGTTTAGCTTGAGGCCATGGCTCTGGCACCAGTTGTCTGTTTCTATGAGGCCCTTTTGGAGGATGCTTGTGTCAGCTGGAGAGTCTATTATGGCGCCCAGTTTGCAGTCATCTGCGAACTTGGTCAGCCACAGTCCTTCCATGTTGGCCTGTACCTCCGAGAAATATATACCGAACAAGAGAGGTCCAAAGACTGAGCCTTGTGGGACGCCACTTGTAACTGGTTTGGAGTCTGACATGGCTCCAGCTATTCTAACCATGTGGGTTCTGTCCTTGAGCCAGTTTGCAACCCATCTAGTGACATAGGGGTTTATATTTAAGCTGGTGAGCTTATCTATAATGCCCGAGTGGGGTATTGTATCGAAGGCTTTTGCGAGGTCCAGGTAGGCTGTGTGGACCACCTTCCCCTTGTCAATGGCCTTGGTGACTGTTTCAAAGAAATCGACCAGGTTTAAGAGGCAGGATCTGCCCTTAATGCATGTAACACAAAAGCTGGAACTAGACATTTAACAAAAAAGGTGACCCATATAAAAGATGGGGATAATAACTTTTAATACAATGATGATTTCTTTAATTTCTTTAAATGTAAATGGCCTCACAGATAAATACAAACAAGAAAGAGTAGTGAATTATATTAAAAAATGTAGAGTGCAATTAGCTATGTTACAGGAGACGCACTTAAAAAGGACTGAGCATGTGAAGTTGATAGGTTTTTGGCATGGTTATTCAGCAGAATACCTAAGACAAAGGAAAAGAGGAGTACTTAGATTAATGGTATATATTATATTATCAAACTTTTAAAAGTTAGAAAACCATATGGTCGAAGCCATATGATCGAACTTTTAAAAGTTTGAAAAGCTAAAAAAAATAAATAAAATAAACATTTTTAAGCATGGAGGCAAGCCACCCCACCCCCCGCTCTTTAAATATACCAACTCCGAGATCGCACTACAGTGCAGGAAAGAGACATCTTCCCATTCCGCACTGTACAGAGATCTCTGTTGAAACGTTCGAACTTTTAAAAGTTCGATCATATGTCGACCATATGACATTCGAACTTTTAAAAGTTCGATAAGGTAATATACACCCATATTAATTGCAAGAAGAGCTGCAAATGTGACTAGCAGATCTGTAGTGCTAAGGGGCTATTGGTGAGAGAGGAGGATTACATTGACATGTATTTACAGTCCACCTAAAACTGCTATAATGGTACTTAAGAAAATTCTGGGAGAAATAATCAGTTTTCAGCAAGGAATATTACTTATGGGTGGGGATTGGAATTTGATTTGCAGCAGTAAAGATGTGTCTGGGAAGCCCAGAATGGAAAGTATGACAAAGGAGGACAGATTTCTGAAATTTATTACTAAATTTGGCATGGAAGGTATGAATTCAGTGATAGGAGTTCAGAGTGAATTTGCATATTATTCGCCAAGATATAAAAACTGGGCTAGGCTAAACAGAATTTATATTTCACACGAACATGTACATTTAATTGAAGGTCTTGATACCCATCCAATAACTGTTTCAGATCATGCCCCAGTAATAGCTAAAATAAAATCCATAGTAATGAAATAAAAATGAGACATTGGCACTTTCTCACCTATCTGTTGAAAAGATGGGAGTTTAAGGAATGGGTGGTGGAGATTATTCAGGAGCTGTTGGAGAGGATAGAAATTTATTCTGAAAATATAATAGGGAGTGGGATAAAATTAAGGTGGAGTTTAAAAATAGGGTGGAAATAAAAGATAGGGAGCTGTGGTTAAAAAGTAACAAGGATTATTTAAAGGGACTGACAAATATTAAAGTATTGCAGAGTAGGGGGACTCTCACAGAACAAGAGGGAGGATCAACTGCAGAATGCTAGGCAGAAAATAAGGGTCTATATTAGAACATCGAAGTTTCATAACTTTGAATGTTCTAATATCGACCCCTATTCAGCGAAAGCTGAAAACATCGAAAATACAGAACAGTGAATTTTTTCCTAGGGAAAAAAATCGCTGTTCCAAAACACATACACACAACACAAGCACACCAAAACAAACAGCAATCCACAAACATACACCTAAAATCTTACACCTAACCCTACACTAAACTATACACACACCACTAACCTTAACCCTAAGGTCCGTCACTATCGCACACTCACCTCACCTGCATCCTAACCCTTACGTCCACACAATCGCGCACTTACCTGACCTGCGCCCTAACCCTAACTCACCTAACCCACCCTAACGTCCACACAATCGCACACATACCTAACCCACACTCAGTCGCGCACTTACCTGAACCCGACCTGTAACTTTCCACCACAGCGCTGAAAATACCAAAGCAACATAAATGGACAACCAAATTCTTTCCCTAGCGAAAAATTTGGTTTTCTGTTGCTTCGATATTTTCAGCTTTTGCTGAATAGGGGGTCAATATTAGAACTTTCAAAGTTTTGAAACTTCAGTGTTCTAATATAGACCCGAAAATAAGCGATTACCTCGATAATATGCGCAAGCTTAAAGATTGCTGTGTTTAATGATAACACTAGAACACAAAAACTTTTAGCACAATGATTCAGGCAACAGAAAGTAGAAAGGGCTGTCGCCAAGCTTAGGGGCCTATAACAAAGAAGGTAACGAGGTCTTTTAGAGGTATTAGAAGTATTTCGGAAATTCTGAGAGTCTTTATAAAGCAGAGAAATATGAAAATCAAGAAAAGGTACAAATGAAAATGTTTATGGAAAATTAAATATGCCTAGTTAGAGGCAGATGAGGCTCGATTACTAACAGGATAGGAGGAGATGAGATTAAAATTGTGATGTATAACCAATGTACAGGAAAGTCCAGAGGAATAGATGGTATTCCTGTGGAAGTTTGGAAGCTAGTTGGACAAAAATGATAAAGATCTGAAAGGTTTTGCTTAATAGTATTTTAAGAGGAGAAGAAGTACCACCATCCTGAAGGAAAGCATTGGTAGCTGTAATACCTAAAGACGGTAAGGATCCATCAGATCCACCTTCATACCGCCACATTTCAATACTAAATCATGATTATAAATTGTTCATGTCTATAAAGGCTAAAAGAATGGCAAAAGTAATGCCAAAACTGATAGATATGGATCACTGTGGTTTTGTGGAGGGGTGCAAACATTTGACAACATTAACAGAACATTGATGATTCAGAAGGAAGCAGAATTTAAGAAATTACCATTGTTGTTGGTAGGTCTTGATGCAGAGGAAGCATTTTGACAGAGTAAGCTGTGACTTTATGAGCAGGGCAATGGAAGCATTTGCATTCCCTGAAAAATTTTCTAGGTTGATTAGGAGAATATATGAAGGATTGGAGGTGAAAATTAAATTGGGTAGGGTTCTCGCTGATGATTTCTGCTTAAGCAGGGCAACCAGGCGGGGGTGTCCTCTTTCCTCTTTATTATTTGCATTATATTTAGAACCATTGCCAAAGAAAATGAGGGACTCCAGAAATTCAAGGATATAATTGGTATGGTAGTTAAGAAAAGCTGGCTTTATTAACAGATATTATTTTGTACCTGACAAAACCAGAAAAATACATTACAGTGTTGTGGAACATTTTGAGACAGTTTCAGATCTTTTCAGGATACAAAATTAATGAAGCTAAAACAACGGCAATAGAAGTAAATTAATTACCCACACATGAACTAGTTCAGGAATTCCCATATTTATGGGGACATGGTAAAATGAAATGTTTAGGAGTATGGATTAAAAATTAGTCTAGTGTGGCACCTAAGGATATGTGGGAAGAGACTAAATAAAAGATAATACAAAAAATGAAAAAAATGGAAGCTTTGTTATATTGATATATGGATAGTAAGATACATGCAGTTAAAATGTTTTTAGTCCCTTTAGTCTTATACACAGGTCAGGCACATTTTTATCAACCAGGGGAGAAGTTGTGGGTAGCAATCAATAAAGAGCTGAAGGACTTTATTTGGGAGGGGAAGACAGCAAGAGTGAAGTGGGATAAGACGATTCTTCAGTAGAACAGGGCGGATTGGGATTACCCAATTGGAAGGGGTGTTTCAGAGATATACAGTTAAGCCTCCTGCATACAGCATAAGCAGAAAACTATAATTCAATGTGGAAAGGGATGATGATAAAACATGAGGAAAGCTCAAGAAACAAGGAGAGACGGGGATTTTGGATGTAGGCCTTTAAGGAGAGTATCAGTAATCATGCAGAATATTATATCCATAAAGTAGCAGAAAGTATTCTAAGAACTAAACCAACCCAGGAATGAAGAAAGGAGATTCTGCCAATATGGATGACTGCAATTTAGGGATGCAGACAGTAGGTAAGAGGAGGCTGGAATTTATTGGAGAAAACTGGCAATGGAACAAAGGTATTGGGAGCAAATAATTAGAGGGAAAGATGATAGAATGAGAAGACACCAATGATTTATTTGGACTGCAGGTTAGAGATTGCCTTTCCTGTCAGGGATAGATATCAGAGTATAGGCAAAGATAAAGAAATAGGGGGGTCCTAAACAAAAGACCAGCACTGGTAGAGGTTTTATTAGAATCTAGAACAGAAGCTGCTATTAAAAAAAGGAATAATTAGTAGAGCATGTAAAATAATAAATGATAACTATAAGAATCAATCAGAGGAGGTTAGAAAGGACTGGGAAGAGAGACTGGATAAGCAGTTCACAAAGAAACAATGGGAGGATATATGTATGTCTTCCAAATATGCAACAAAATCTAGAAGTTTTGGGATTTGCCTGGAAATATTTACATAGATATTTTTTATACCCCAAGTAGACTCCAGAGAATTTTTCATCAGGAAGACGGTAAGTGTTGTAGATATGTAGGGAAGAAAGAGGTAATTGAGAACATATTTTCTGTGAGTGCAATCAGTTGGCAATGCACTGTCCGAGATGCTGGGTGGGCAGATTGGTCTTTCGAGAGAGATGATTTTTCATAGCTCCGATACAGAATCGGAATTGCCCACACATGGTAAGGCCTTACTATGTCTTATTGTTGTGGCTGCCAAAAAAGCAGTTACTAGAAAATGGAAATCAAATTCTAAGCCAACTGTACTAGAAGTAGTGAATATACTAATAGAGTTAAAACAGAATTGAGATCTTTAGAAAAGGGGGGCGAGCAAACTACACAGGAAAAATGGGAATTGTGGAAAGGGGGGAGCAAACTACACAGGAAAAATGGGAATTGTGGAAACAGTACATACAAGGGAAGAATGAGATCTAAAAGGTGGCAGGACTTAAATGAACTATGTAATGTTTGAGTGAGAAAGATTGGGTAGATTATAAGTGATGTGTAATGTTTGCAGCTGGGAATGTGTCAGAATGGGTTGAGATGTAAAATGCTTGCAACTAGGATTGTGACACTGTGATTTGTTTTCATTTATATAAATGTATGATTGCCTATGTAGTAAGTGATGTTTTAATAAAGATATTTCTTGTTTAAAAAAAGCAGGAATTTAATAATTTATGTAATATTGCTTGGGTTGTATGATATATAGCAATATACTTCTTACAAGCAACTAAGAAACCTAACTAAGAAGAAAGTATTATCTGACAAAAAAAAAATCTTATTTTCTAGCCTGTCAGCAAAAAACGCATAAATAACCCACAAAAATGTTGGCAAAGCATTAACTACCTCCTCAACCCTGGCAAAACCTCTACCTCTGCACCATCTACAACAAATAGCTTAGCATCCCAATTTGACTCTCATTTCATCACAACTATCACCTCACTTAAACAGCAGATCTAACCAACCCCTTACAGTGCTTGCCTCCACTAACTCTAAACCCAGCTACTTCTCTTTTAAACCCATGCAAACCTCTTATATCAAAAAACTTGTATCAAAACTAAAACCTACCTGTCTAGCAGCTGACCAACTCACTAATGACTTCTTAAAAAACTGCTGCATGCTGTTTCGGCTCTCCAGTATCTATTCTAATCAATTGATCCATCGCAGAACAATGTCCCCATACTATGGAAAAGGGTTCCTATTAGAACCTCGAACGCTTGAAATGTCGAACGCCATATGGTTGACACCATATTATCAACATTTCAAGTGTTTGAAGGTTAAGCATAATGCCGCCATTCAGTGCAAAATGGAAGAATTTCCCTTTTCTGCACTGAAGTGCAATCTCATAGTTGGTATATTTAAGTAGGGGGGATATGGGGGCAGTGCAGGGGGGCTTGCCCCCCCCGCCTGCACCGTTAAGGTAAGTTTTTTTGTTTTGTTTTTTATTATATAATCGAACTTTCGAACTTCGATCATATGTTGTCGAACATATGGGATTCGAAGTTTTGAAAGTTCGATTATATAATATAGATCCTATGGAAAATATCCCATATCATTCCCCTCCATAAGGGAGGCCCATCTAAAGATCTATCAGCCCATTGCCATTCTCTCACCTCTAACCAAAATCTTAAGAGAAATGTATCCATAAGCAGCTCTTAGACCACTTTACTACAAATAACCTCTTATCTAGTTCACAGCACGGCTTCTGTCCAAAACACAGTACCTCCACAACCCTTATAAGTTTCACTAACTACATCAACCTCCTCAAAAACAATGGACAACTAGTCTCTACTATATTCCTTGATATGACCAAAGCTTTTGATCTAGTATCCCACCAACTACTACTCAACACTCTAGCCTCCTTCATCCTCAACTCTGCAGCTCTCAACTGGTTCTTTAGCTAGCTTACTAATCGACGACAGGCAACTAAATGGGATAATAAACTCTCCACACTCCTCCCAGTCTCTGTTGGGGTTCCTCAGAGTTCCATCCTGGGCCCCTCTCCTTTTTATTATATTCACAAATAGTCTAAACACTGCCACTAAATCTGCTTCTATCATTCAGTATGCTGAAGATGCTATTTTTATTTGCTCTGCTCCCACACCCCAAGAACTCCAAGATAAACTGCAAAAGTCCTTTCTAGATATTGAAAATTGCCAAAATGAACTTCAACTCATTCTAAACCCAAACAAAACTAATTATCTACTCCAACAGGAAATCCAAAGCAAAACCTTCTCCTCTCTCCATCTACTCTACTAATGATACTACAATAGAACGAGTTAACCAAACAAAACTACTTGGTGTCACAATAGACAACAACCTAACATTTGATAAACACACATCACTCGCAATTAAGAAAGTTCACATCAAACTTGGTGCACTATATAGGGCCAAACCTTACCTTACTCAAAGTGCCAGACTAGCCACAGCCAGATCCCATCTCCTATCTACTCTCCTCTACTGTTCTCAACTTTTCAGTAACCTGCACATGTCTGATTTACATCTACTAGATTCCTGCTATAACAAAATAGCAAAATGTGCTGCTAATATACCCAGCAGGACCCATTATAGCCTTGCTCTTCAAAAACTACACTGGCTTGAATTTCACAGTCTGTTACTGCACAATCTGCTCACCACTGCCCACCATTATCCATAAACCTGAAAACTGCCCTGCACTCTCCAACCTAGAGTGCAACTAAATACCAACCCCAGGATCCTTGGCTCACCTGATAATCTTATACTTAAGGTGACTAAGTCCCATAATTACTTTGGTGACTCTGTTCACCTTCAAAGTTGCCAAACAGTGGAACCTATTACTCCAGAATATCCTAAAAAACACAGATAGTCACAGCTTCAAACAACTCCTAAAGGAATACATTACTCAACAATGACTATGCTTGTGTAATGCACCTAGCTAGTTTCTCATGCCATCAATCAAATGTTTCTTTTCTGTTATCTTCTCCTTGTCTAACTTCTACCAAATGAAAATACCACAATGGTTTATTTTAGTTATATATCTAATTAGATTCATATTACTGTCTTAGTAAGGCTTAGGAAATGTAATGTTTTCTGTTTTACATTCCCTTTTTTGTAAATTCTGATTGTTGGCAACTGTTAAACTTTTTTGTATATTGTTTGTAAGTCTTTTTAAAAAAAATTGAAATCTTTTTTGTACTATTGTTATGGAGCTTTTCTTCCCAGGTCTGTGCTGAAAAGATGTTTAAAAAATGAATTCTAAATGATGCAACAACTGTTCATCTCTTACTCTAGGAAGAGTGGCTGGTAGAAACTAAGCAAACCCTCCCATTGTACTTATTGCTTTGTCTTTTTGCAGTCAGGCAACATACAAATTGCTGAAAAATACTGTTTTCAGAGGTTACTGCATTGGGGAGAGGGTGTTTCCTGTACTCCAAAAATGTTTTCATTGCAGAAATGTCTGCTGCAGTCACTGTTCGTACATTCACTGAGCACTGACTCTTGGACAAGTGGCTCCAGGAATCTGGCCTTCTTTGATGCTTCAGGACTTAGCTTTCTAACACTTTCTCATAGGTTGTGCTTCAGTATTCAGATCCAAGGACTGTTTAGGAATGCTGTTTTGCAAGAATCAACATTACAGATTTTGCCTTCCATTAAGTCATCAGAATTTAAACATATCTGTATTCCTGTGTGTTCTTATATTAGTTAGAATTTTATTCCATATCATGGGTAGTACCATGCATATAATCATCACTTATGTTTGTATTACATTTAAGTATATTAAAGTTTATCATAACTATGATCACAAGAATTAGTAGTTGGTGGTAAGTTAAAAATTTCTCATAGAACCTTATTGAATATCTTATTTGTAAGAATAACTTTAACTCTTAAATATCTGTAATGAAGAGAGTATAGTCTGTGTCTTACACCTTTCAAAGTAAGTGAGATTTCTAACAGAAGGTATTCCTTTGGTGTATTTCCTTGGTATTGATTATGCCTCATTTAAGCCAGTTCTGGAATAAAAAAAAAGAAAATTACCTTTGGCCCTCAAGGAAATTGATTTGAAGCAAAGCCCATTAATCTTAATGCTTTAATTCTAATAGTAACTTAACAGGTAGAAGAAAAGTTTTGAGAACATGCATTCCCAAGTCTTTATACAAAATTGTTTCAAGTGTAATATCATTAAGAGCAAGTTCTACCTTGACTTATAGCTCTACCAAACTACATAACTTGACATTTGGGATAATTGCGCTGTAATCCAGTCTGATTAGCCCAAGTTGGAAAGATCATTCACATAACTATTTATTATAAAAACAAATTTATTTATTAAAACAAATTAAATCTTGCAAAGAATATTTTGCAAGCCAGTAATGCCTATTTAAATGGTAAGTTGCAAAGACCAGATTAAACAGTGGCCCCTAAATCAGAGCCTTGAGGACCGTATTGTATCACTGATAAGTACTTTCAACGAGTTCCTTTAATCGGTACAAATTGGAAGTATTTAGTTAACCAGCTACTAACCTAGTTGATTAAAAAGACTTTGCCTTTTGGCTACTTCCTGCCAGGTAGAATGTAATATTTCTTGGGATTCTTCCCAATCATAGATCCACTGAGATGGGGCCCTGACATTGGACATAATAGATTTTAATTATATCAGTTTCTTTTGTGGGCCTAATTACCCTCTTGCTGTCAGGACAGTGGGCAGGATTCACGAAACCTCCGTGTAAGAGTTAACATGTCTTACACAGAGGCTGCAGTTAAACGGTATGATGTCAGCATGCCATGCATATGCATGAGGGCATGCTGAATCACACCCTAGGCTAACATGGTCCGTGTAGGAAAGTAGTGGGCTTGTCTAAATGGCGAGTTCTGCAAAGGGACACGCCCCCAGAAGAGTCAGAGTCCTGAAAGTATCCTCCCACGAGCGAGTCCGCGGAAATGTCAAGAAACACAACACCACACATGCCCCCACAGACTATAAACCCAACTGTAATGTAAAACGTAAAAATAACAGTTTAATTTTTTTTTTTTATAATTTTAAAAATGTTTGCCCGTAGTTGCTCTTGGTTGTGTGGGTATGCCCTCCGCTCAGCCACAGTTAGCAGTCATTGAAAAGCATATAAGCTCTAAATATGCAAATTGAGCCAAGTAGCAATAGCGTAGCGGTAGAGACGTTGGCCAAAGAGGAGGAGGTAGTCACGGTTCGAGCCATCCCCACAACATCATTTTCTATATTTAGTTAAATAAGCATGAAACAATCCCCTGACATATGTGTGTGTGTGTATATATATATATATATATATATATATATATATATATATATATATAAAACTATAATTTAAGTTAAATGTATTGAAATGGGCCATGTATTTTTGAAGAAATCTGAGTCAATAAAACAAACAAAAATGTCATAAGTGCCCATAGCTGAGCAGCGCTCTCACAAGCTGAGTATGACTGCTAGCAGGTGAGCAGCGGTTTAACAGGTGTAATATGAGTGCCCGGAGTTGAGCAACGCTTTAACACGCTTAAAATGGGTGCCTGTAGCTGAGCAACACTTCACACAGCGTAATATGTGTGCTCATAGCCAAATAACCTGTTACCCAGCGTAAGCCGTTTGCGCGGAGCTGCGCAGCGCAGCGCACCAACCAGCTTACCGACGGGCAACGTTGAGCAAGCTGTATCAAAACCGCCTTTATACAGACACACCTCCTAGCCTGTCTAGACAGTAGTAAAAAAAAAAAAAAAAAAGCAATGGCCAGGCTCGAACCCAGGATACTGTGCACCATAGTCAAAGTACTAAACCATTAAGCCATGACAGTTGTACTGAGAAATGCAGTATTAGCATATATATAGGAATGAATGGAAATAGAAGCATGACAAAGCAGGTTTTCATAAGCTGATACATGTCCAAAATGGCCAATCACAGATAAGTGCGGGAAAACCAGCATATATAAGCCCCATAGGCGGGAATACACAGCATAACTGATTGTGGAACCCATTTGCAGTCAGGATGGCAGGTGTAGGAGAGGGCAGTCGCTTCCGAGCACAGAGGTGGGGTGTTGAGGAGTCCAAATATATGGTTTGGCTCCTAGTCCACGATCATGAGGCTCAACTCATGCAGGGCCAGGTTCCCTGGGGTGTGTACAAGGCAGAGGCATGGAACCGGTTGGCACATGATCTCACCAGTGCCACAGGCATACCAAGGACTGGTGAACAGGTCCGTCACCACCATGCGGACCTGAAGAGACATAAGCAGGACCAACTGAACCGTTGGATCCAGGAGGCCCGGCAAATTCCCAACACCCCACTACTGAGTAAGTATCCATGTAATTAATTATGTAAGAAATTTATCTTAGCCTATATTATGGAGATGTATGTTCCAATATTACTTTATTTATATCACAGCTGCAGGTGTCCGTTCTATGAATTGGCGAGCCTATGCAGATAGGCTGGTGCGGTTGCGCCACCAGGCGGGTTAGTAATTATTTTGATGGAATTGTTATAGAATATAAGTGAGACAGCTTGTAAAAGAGTTCAGTGTTGTCACATATTAATATTCAAATAAGCCTAGAAGAAAGATTCTGCTAGTACTGTATGATTAGATAAGTGATGCATCCTGTAATCCAGAAATAAACATTAAATAAATGTCAAATAGAGATTTCCCACCTGTATTGTGATATCAGATAACTGCTTCAGCCTGAAAATGACTGGTGAACAATCTACAAAAGATAGACGTGTCAAATACATCCCCTTTTAAAATCTGCCATATGAAATAAGTGAGTCTGTTGGAAAGGATTGTTGTAACAAGTAAGAAATGTTAATAACGCCTAGAATTCAGTACCATCATGAATTGTAAAAATAAAGCAAGTGAGAGTGTGAGAAAGAGGTATGAATTGAGCAAGAAAGCTGTAATAAGTCTGGAATAAAGTTATACTGCAGTCAGTACATTATGAAATGAATGAGACAGCCACAACCAAAGAGTGAAATGGGTTTAAGAAAGTACTGAACCTGGAATGTGTCTGTCCCACAATTTGGATATGTTGCTGTACCCTTGCAATATGGAGATAGTATGGTTGTATGAAATACTGAACATCCACAGTTGTCTAGAGCCATATAAATCAAATGTAGCAGGATGCTGTACCTGAACACAGCCAGATATGAACATGTATGAATAAAAATGGAATGTATATTAATGTAGCAGTAACATTCCCACCACCAACATTCCTAAGGTTACATATAGGAAACTGTACTAAGACATGTAGGGTATATGTATCTGCAGCTACTAGAAATGTACAGCATATGTATAGGTAGTTTAAGTTGTTAATGTAATATTCCTTCACCCTACCCTATTTCACAAATAATGCCATTCCACACCAAACTGGGTATGTGTATTCACAATTAATTCCCATGGACATTTGCCCTGTTGGTTCATACATATCTGCATGCATGTTGATGCATGTAACCTGTTCACATATCCAAACCTGATGGCCTGTTGCCATCAATCATCCCTGCATGCTGTTGGATTGTGTACTGTTGTTCTAAATATGCATGTGTTATGCTTGCTGTTCAATGTTTGGAATTCATGGGTGTTAGGTTAATGGGAATACTGATGCATGCTGTTGCAACTAATTTTGAATGGTGTTTGTTACTAACCCAAAATGTCATAAAATACTGCTAAACAATAGGACAAGAGGGAAGGCGGGTTCCAGCGGACCCACCTCAGCTGGCGAGTGCACCTGGCATTAGTGCCCAGGCCGGAACCTCCTCCGGTGGCCCTGTGCCACCTTCGGGTGAAAGCGCTGCAGGGGATGGGGCTCATCCCCCCTCTGCAAGCGTGGCCAGAGGAGAATGTCCACTCACCCTCCAAAGTGTCCAGTCTGTGGTGCGTAGCGAGATCAGGAATTCTGTGCTTGAACCCCTACGTCAGCTTGAGGCACGGGTGGCGCAACTCACGGGTGTGCTTGCCCATCCTATACAGCCCCCAGCACAGACCGTCCTGGGCAGTGAAGGCGCAGTGGTAACTGCTTATGGGTGGGGATCTCGTTTCCACTGTTGCCATCTGTGGGCTCATGGGCTCGCGATATCCAAACATCCATCCCCGTCAATTGTGTCCCCCCCCCACATGTGTCATACTCCGCCCCTGTATGCATCTTGTTTGTCTTGTCTGTTAACCTCCCCAACCTACCTCCCCGAATATACCTACTTCCTGTACCTCACATTCCACTCTCACCTGAAAAAAAAAAAAAATAAAAAAAGGGCACTCTGTTCCCACAAAAAAATTACGCCCCATACATAGCTGCCCATTTTGCAGACATGTCTGCTGGACATGTCAACTGATAATTAAAATTGGCTGTACAACATATTTTGTTGTCCGCACCCCTCTCTCAGGGGTTGAAGGTTTCAAATTTCACACCAAATTACACACATATGCACAGCTGTTGCTGAGAAAGAAATGGGCAACTATGGGCCTTCCCTACATCCTTCCTGCAAATCCCGAGCTTGTTTTCCTACTGTCCTACCCTCTTTGTGCCCCCTTTTTCACCACTTTCCTATCTCCCCATTTTCTTTTCTTTAAAAGAAATTAGCGCGGGTGTTAGCGAGAGTAAGCACTTTTAAGCAGTAGTCAGTGGGTGTGCGCATGTGTGCGCTTACCTAAGCTGTGTGCGCGAAGCTAAGCAGCACTGTGCATGCGTGAGCTCCGCGCAAACCCACTTACAACTGCTTAAAAGTGCCTTAGTCACTCTGAATGACAAGGCCTGTAGTCTGCTCAGCAGAAAAATAAAATTCCCCTGTCAGTCTCGAACCCAGGACCTTGGAAACACTAGTCTGCATGACTTACCCCTAAGCCATGACTGATATACTAGAACTTTGTGCTGAAAGCAATATATCATGAAATAGAAGGACTGAATGTAAAGGGAATATAGGAAGGCTATTATACAAAGCTTGTTTCTTGTATCTTTACTGGCAATTCTTGTGGAATTGCATTACATTAGTGTGATAAGAGAAGCAGCCATGCTAGTAGGTAATAATGTTGCAGTAGCACCTTGCAAACCCTACAGAGTATCAGAGCAGGATAAACACCGCCATAGTTGAATAGGTAAGAGGCCAGACCTCCCAACTGTGACTGATTACAGGGATGTCCCTGATTTGCAAACAAATGTTAACTGTGCCCCACTGACTCACTGTGAAATGTACTAACAGTAGGCAGAACGGTGAGGAATCCCATGTAATAGTAACTGTCAATAAGTTAAAGTAGACACTACTTGCATGTCAGAAATGGTGTAGTAATACATACGCTCAAAATACCCCACAGTCACAACTGCAGAATATCTGAAATATATCACGGGTGTATCCCACTGATATGTACCATTCCCTGAGGCTGCTCAAATATATACCTGAGAGTATCTGAGGCCTGCAATTGTCAGAAACACACAGGCATATTAGCCTGTCTGCTGTTACACACTCTGCAAATAGCTGTAGAACCGCTTCCACAAGCACACCCTCATGTAGGAGTACAACCCAGAAATATCAAAGGATGTAGCCATCTAATAAACTAAGGACAGTATAGCAGTTTACAAGCACTGCATGTGCCTGATATTCATAACTGTTAGTACAAAGTACAAGGCCCCACTACTGCTCAGCAGCAAAATAAGATACCCTTGTAAGTGTCAAACCCCACACCTTGGCCTCACCAGACTGCATGCAGTGCCACCAAGCCACACCAAACATATAAGGAATTGCTGCTGAAAGAAATATATCATGCATTACAAGGAGTGAATGTAAATGGATAATAGGAAAGCCATAGCAACACATTCCAGTAAAAACAAATAGCAGGCCTTCAAGGAGTGAATGTAAAGGCTAAATAGTGAAACCATAGCAAGAAATTGCAAGAGCTACTGTTGTCTACCAGTTAATCCACAAGTCCCACAGGAAAGTACATACTCCCATGTAAACAGTATTAGCATTATTAGGTGTGGGTTAACATACACACTGAGAAGAATGAACTGGAAGATGCAACAGTCGGGTTTCAATACAACATGCATTTCAGTGGCTACAACACAGCCTTAGATATGAGAGACATATACCAACCTTTTGACTCGCACAACAGTGTCCACAGCAAACCAGCATGGTCCCCACCTTGAAAAAAATGAAAGGCCTACGCCTACCTAACCTAACATTTTATAGCAGTGTCCTGAAATCACAGTGAGAACTGCAATTACTACACAGCAGGCTGCATGCAATTAGTAAATGCTGGCCAACAATTGGTGCAGAGGCCATCACATGCACATGTGCAGATACCTACAAAAGTAGCCTGTACACCCAGTCCACACATGCAATAATATCATTGCAGCAATTGGAGGGAGAGAGTGAGACAGACAGACAGAGAGAGAGAGACACCAAAAAAAAAAAAAAAGCCATCAAGACAGCAGCAAGCCATCCAGCAGCAAGCCATCCAAAAAAAAAGGTGTCAGAAACAAAGGTAATGTAAACTACATAATCTAATAATCTACATACTGTGAACCCTCCATATGTGTTAGCAGTTATCTATATGTATATGAAGATGTGCATAGGGCAAGGGACATACTGCAACTGTTAGTGAAGGACGGACATACATATGTAGATGAAGATTGCTATGTGCACATATCAATGTAGGTTGTAGTACAACGTACAATGTAGGTTGTACAGCAATGGATGTTTAGAAGTATGTTAGTGTGTGTATGTGTATATATAAATATACGTATATGTATATATGTATATATATATATATATATATATATATATATATATGTACATAGATAGACAGGTATGTATAAATAGATAGACATATATGGATAGAATGTGTATATACATATATATGTAATAGACACATACATAAATAGATATCTATAGATACATACACATATACAGACATATATGAATGTCTATAGATATGTGTGTATATGAATATCTCTCTCTCTATATATATCTATATATATATATATATATATATATATATATCTATATATATATATATATATATATATATATATATAGAGGCACATGTGGGCAGATGTATTGCAACAGGTGCCTGGTGACAAAGGCATGGACTGAACACCAGTGTGTATACTGGAGTACCATACCCCATTCCAAAACACTTTAACCACTGACTACCACATAGGTGGTTGCCTGCCTACTGCTGTAATGCAGGCACAGGCACATATGGAACGGTATGCCAGACGGGGTCTGAGGGAGCTTAGAGCACATCGCACTGCTATGAATTACACTATGTGTGACGTAGCGGCTGCCATCTGTACTGTCGGCGAGGTCATTGACAGACGTTGGGGGGACACATTAGATCTGTTCCACAACTACATGATGTCCATGAGCCAGGGCAATGCAGGACGGTTGAGGCGTCGATGTGGACGTATGCCAGCAACATCAGCAGCTGGCAGTCGTCGCGGACGACAACAAACCCGCAGCCACTTCCATAGTGCCAGTACCAGCCCCAGCAATGCTGGGTCTGTGCTGTCATCAGACCGCCCTAGAAGAACACGTGCACATGGCTCTGGACAGTCCCAGCAGGGACATGTGTCCAGTCATCAACCAACTGCTTCTGATGACAGTACCCAGTCTGGCTTAGTACCTGATACTGTCCATAGCACCCCTGCCAGGCACAGGTACCGTGTCCGTGGCCAGAGACAGTGTTCTGTATGACCTGGCAGGAACAGTCTGTGGCTGTCCACAAACACCCGTATATGGCAGCCATGAGGTGGAACTGTGTGCATGCATACACACATGCATAATGCTAACACCTAGGGCTAACACATACACACACACACTGCATCAACATAGCCCCATGTTGTACTGTTGTCCCTCACTAACACATACACACATATGTGGCAACTTAGTTTAAATGGTGCTGAATTTCCAGGGTTGAATGATGCTGTCAGTATCAAACCAGAATTAAAGTTTAGGGCTTGCAAATTATGACACAACCCCCCAGATTTCTTCAATTTTACAAAAATCAGTTTTATATAAATTCTTTTTAAAGGAGTGCAGAATTGTCGATAAATATATTTGTACTTTTTGTACTATATAGTTTTATATTCCACAGCCTTTTATATGAAATGTTATGACTGTCTTTTTAAATTTTAATTGGTTGGGTCAATTGATTTACAAGGAACTGTATAAAATGAGAACCTTTGCAAAATTTTATTGTTCTGATGAAGTCATTTTGACGAAAGTGCTTAACCGCTATTATTGTTTTATTTCAAGTATTTGTTGTATTTGTCTTCAGTTTATTAAAATATTTTCACTACTTGTCGACGGGGGCTAGTTATTGGCACCGCAAGCAGCTTTGTGTTTTACACACACATACATGTCGATTGGATGTGTCAATGGCAGACTCTGGCATACCAAGTACACACCCTGTGCATATGATGAAACTGTGCCACCTCCTACAATCTGTAACATTGATGCAGGAACAGGATAGCATGGTGCTGATGCACAGGGTGACTACATAGAACTGTAGTAATATTATCATGTTGTTAACAGTATAGTGTAATGATATCATTGTGGGTATATCCCAGCATGCCTGATGCATTAACAGTATGATTGTCATTGTAGTTTTTTATACACCAGTGTTAATTCCAATAGTGTAATGTCTGCACATCTTTGCATTCTGGTGGTAAGGCTGAAAACACAAACCCACCTACATAGGTAGCACAGGGGATAAGAAAATGGAAGTAATGATACTCAATGCCACACATGTAAACTGCAAGATGCATGCAGTCCAAACTCTACTCAGCATGGAGAATGTTGATATCTGTGCAGTGACAGAAACCTGGTTCAAGACTCCCAAGAGCACCCTAGCACTACCAGGTTACACCTCATACCATGCTTTACAGCCCCAAAACATGGCACTAACTATGAAAAGGAGGGTGAGTATCAATAAATGTCAAGGATACCCACACCCCCAGGTTGGTGCCACAGCATGAAGCATCACAGACTATCCACGTGCAACTAACAGTGGGTAAAACTGCCTTCCAGTTCATAGCCTGCTATAGACCACTCTCCTAAACCCAGGATACCCACTTTGCCTACTTAAGAACACATGAATATATGAAGGTGTCTCCAAACAACATTATATTGGGCAACTTCATCTACCCACACATAGACTGGGAGCATTACTGTAGCTCCAACACCCTAGGCCAAAGGTTCCTAGAATTCATAAACTCAAATGCTATGGAACAACTTGTTACCACTCCCACAAGAGGGGAAAACATACTGCACCTGATCATCACCAACATGGGGACTCTATGCTCCAGACCAGAAGTGTATCCCTCACTGGTAAGATGACACCATAGAGTAATCTCACTGTATATTCACATACCAACCGCAGCCCCTGCACAGAAAACCACAGTGAAAAAGTTGTGTAAAGCAAATTACACACAGCTCAAAACCGAGACAGAGGTGGAATCCTTCAAAGCCCCTGGGCCTGTGGGAAATACGGCCCACACTGCTGAATCCTTTATAAACGCATTCTATGAACACCTCCAGAAATGCACAGATCATGCAATTCCAAATATAACCAAGACCTAGTCCTCCAAAGACAGGCGTCCTTTCAGGTGGACCCCAGCCACATAACAGAAGACAATAGAAGGAGGAAGCTACTACATGATCGACCAATATCCCACAAAGGGAAGGCATCTCTGATCAGTATTTGGACAAATATTACAGGCACTCATATAAATTGTCTAAGGCCAGCTTCAAAAGAAATATTGCACAAGACACTAAGGATAATCACAAGGCTTTCTTTACTTATGTTAGGAATCTGGGTGGGAATTCCCACTCAGATATGCTCTGAAGTTGTCCTAAATGACACAGAATACACCTAAGCCACATACATTGCCAACATCATTGCTGACAGGTTCAGCGCAAACATCTCACCCTCCTCCCCACCGCAAGGGCAAATATATATCCCAGCAGAGTGATGCCCCCCTGACATCTGAGATGCTCAGTTGCCCACCCCAAAGCAGAAACACAGCATCAATGGGAGCAGACAGTGTCCCAGGCTGCATCCTACATGAACTCCAAGAAGAACTAAACACAAACATAAAAGTACCGTTCAATCTCAGCCTTACTACAGGATATGTAGCCAAGGAGTGGCGTACAGCAAAAGTGACCCCTCTCCACAAAGGTGGTGCCTCCACGGATCCTGGAAACTATTGCCCTGTACACCTGACTAGCTTGGTCTGCAAAGCTATGGAAAGGATCATCATAGACCTCATAAATAAAGTTATTGGAGACCTACAGACACTGGATCCTACCCAGTTTGGCTTTGTTGAGGGCACATCCTGCCTCTTAAACCTGGTTGATGTCTTTGAAACAGTCACCAAGGCCAGTGACGAGGGGAAGGTGTTCAACACAGCCTACCTGGACCTTGCAAAAGCCTTAGATACAATACCCCACTCAGGTATATTTCTCGGAGGTACAGGCCAAGACAAAAGGACTGTGGCTGAGCAGGTTCGCAGATGACTGCAAACTGTGCGCCATAATCAACTCACAAGCCAACAGAAGCATCCTACAAAAGGGCCTCATAGAAACAGACAGCTGGTGCCAGAGCCATGGCTTCAAGCTACACGCCAAAACCTGTATAGTCATCACCTTTGGCAAAAACTAAGTGCCCACAACTTAACACATAGGTGGTAAGCCATTAAGTACTGTACACATGATTAGGGACCTGGGGACCCAAGTTGATAGCAAACTGTCATTTGACAACCACATGGTTGTAGTGGTTACACAGACAGTTTATATAGGCCACCTAATCATGAAGGGATTTACAGCTGGATCACAGGAGGTCATCGTGCCTCTCAAGTCATCCCTCATCAGGCCCATAATTGAGTACAATGCCCCTTTTGTGGTGTACCTTACCAGATACCTGACCTGCAGCAACTGGAAAGTCCACAAAAGTACCTCACCAAGGGGATCAAAGGGCTCAAACAGATGCCTGACATATAGAACCATGTCCAACCTGGAATTAATGGACATGCTGCACCTCAGAAAATCCAAATCCCATGGAGGTATGTGCTCGTGACACTTGCACTTCAGCACTTACATAAATAGCACATGCTGGAGCGACAGATTCATATCCCACTCTAGAATAAAAGCACAGTCCAGGTTAGGCAGAGTCCCTTAATGACTCCCTGCAAGAGGAATGTTGCTGAGTGGATGGGAGATTGTAGGTTTACCCCGGGTATCACTTCTGTGTCACTGTTACACAGAGGTTGAGTATACTAACCTGGAAATGGCCATATCAAATTTCATTTAACATGGGTGTCAAAAGACAAACACAGTCTGGATAGGCTTATAACTGCCCTAGGGCAGATAGCCTAGTATGAACCTATGAACCTATTACATGATGTATCCTCAACTGATACACAGATGTAGGAAATCCAGTGTCAGTGATATCCCTGCAGTACTACACTATACCAGTAGCCATTCTTACTGAGCCACACACATACTTGTAAAGAATGCTGATGTCCTTCAAGGATGCATCTGCAGTCTTTACAAATGGGTTGTCCTGTCATCAGGCAGCCCTTCGGTCGGCCGGATTCCAAAGTCTGGGTCTGGCTTCGGCTGGTGTCGCACTTCACCCGACGTCATAGCTGCAGTTTTTCGGGTATAAAGGCATCAGCCGACGCCATTTTCCCCAGTCTTTCTTGCCGCGTGGTGCCCGAAGCAGAAGCTGTTCGCAAGTGCCGGTCGGTCAGATCCAGAGATGACTACTACCGAATATTACTTCGAAGACTTCTAAAAAGCTAAGTACCCCGTTGGGGACTCTTTCTTGCCTCAGCCGATGTCAGAGAAAGTGAATAACTGTTTATCTTGTGGGAAACAAATACCTCATAAAGATTTCCACTCCTACTGCATACATTGTTTAGGCCCAGACCACGACGTAGCAGCTTGTCTAGCCTGTGCTTCTTTTAACCGACGGACGCTTAGACGTCGGTCGGAGTTGCTGAACAGATTTTGGCTCTGATTTTGCCTATATTATGCCGTGGATCCTCCGACAATGCAAATTACCAAAAGCAAGAAAGGACCGACACTGCGGTCGCGGTTTCGGCCGAAACCGCGATTGAGCAAACCGCGAGTGTCTCGGTTTCGGCCGAAACCGAGCAAGCGGTTCTTTCTTCAGCCGAAACCATGCCTTCTACCGAGGCCTCCTCTAACCTGGTAGAATCGGCTTCTGAAATCCAACCTCCTGTTGCTGTTTCTCAGGAATTATTAGACACTATTCCCCTGGATATTTCGACCCCTGCACGTGGAGCTGCTAGGCCTCCTGCAGCCATGTCTATTAAGGCCTTTGCCAGGGCTAAAGCAGCCAAAGCTTCAAAAATGGTGCCTGCCAAACCCCCCTCTCACAGGCCCAGCACCAGCTCCCATATGCTTTCTTTGGCTGAGGATCTCATTTCTTTAATTCGTGGATCCCAGCCTCATCCAGACAGGGCCTCTCTCCCTCCTCCAGAAAAGAGGCCTAGAGCAGAGCCCCCTAAGCCAGTATCCACAGATGATTCCTCTGATGACTCAGAACATACAGACCCTCCTGAGGCTCCTTATTCTCCTTACGAAGACTCTGATGCTGAAGAGTCCATCCCTTCAGCCTCTCCACCTGAGGAATTTTCCTTTGGGGAAACCTTGCATGCTATGAGGGAACAATTTCAGTGGCAGGGCCAAGATTTCTCAGACACCAGAAAAAGGCTTAGAACCTTTCTACATTTGCCACAACATAGGCCTTTAGCTATACCTCCAGTTCTTTCTGTTGTAGATGATGCATTTAATGATGCTTGCACTGCTCCTGATTCATTACCTCCGGCTCCTGCTAAGCCCGATAGGTTCTACAGGGTCCCGGACACTCATCACCATTTATACAAGGCTCCTTTTGCTGATCCAGAGACTGTCTCCCAGGGTCCTAAAGCTGTAGCAGCTACTTCTACTAAAAACCCCCTCTGAAAGGGAATCCAGGTCCTTAGAGAGATGGGGTAAAAAAGTTTACACCTCTGCTACTTTGTCAGCTAGGGCTTTGAACTGCCAATTTCATATGATTCAATATCAAGAGTTTATGCTTGACCAGTTAACTAAAAAGCTGTCCTCTGAAGAATTTTTAGATAAGAAATATGTTCAAGAAATGGTGCATAACATACAGCAGGTTAGTAACCATTCTTTAAAATGTGGCTATGATGCACTGGAGGCTTCCTTTAGATCAGCCTTGACTGGCACAGTTATCAGGAGACATGCATGGTTGAAAGAGCAGGCATTACCAGACCATGTCAAATCAAAGCTTTTGGATGCACCCATGGACAAGGTCAATTTATTTGGTTCCCCTGCACAGCAGGTACTAAAAAAGATGGAAGAGAAGGCAAAATCTGTACAAACAGTGAAAGATTTCTTACAGGTTCAACCTCCAAGGTTTAGCAGGAACTGGCCCTCCAAGAATTGCTCCTTTCCGGACTCCTCTAAGACACAAAGAGGCAGGAATAGGCGTTCTAGAGGCAGAAACCAATCCAGGGGTGCCTACAGGGGACGCCAGTGGCAAGGTAACAACCAGCGAGGCACGGATACAGCCACCACCACTACAACAACTCAACCACAGTGACTTGGCGGTGGCACCGCCTACCAGGGAACAACTAGAAGCACCCTTAGGCGGAAAGCTAACCTTATTTTCAAAGAACTGGCATTGCATCACAAGGGAAAATGGATTTTGCAAACTATAGACCAAGGTTACAGGTTCCATTTCCATACTCTACCAGGAAAGAGAGGAATGCCAAACCTACCACCTACTCAAAGGGCAGAAGCTCTAAAGCAAATATCTCAACTATTAAGAATGAGAGCTGTGGAAAAGGTACCACCTATGGAGCAAGGAAAGGGATTTTACTCCAGACTCTTCCTGGTACCAAGAAAAGAAAACAAATGGAGGCCTATTCTAGACCTGTCCGCTTTAAACACATTCCTCATTGTTCCGAAATTCAAAATGCTGACCCTACAGCAGCTTCTTCCCATACTGGGCAAGGAGTCTTGGCTGGTAACTCTAGATCTCAAGGAGGCATACCTGCACATCCCCATACGACCAATTTGCAGAAGATACCTCAGATTTCTTGCAGGATCAGAGCATTATCAATTCTCAGCATTGCCCTTTGGCTTATCCACTGCGCCTAGAGTGTTCACGAAATGCCTGGCATCAGTAATTGCTCATTGCAGACTTCAGGGGATCCAAATTTATCCCTACCTGGACGACTGCCTGATACAAGCGGACAGCAAAAGCAAGCTAACAGAAGACTTACAAAGAGTCATTTACCTGCTGCAAGCCCTGGGATATACAGTCAATATAAAAAAGTCAAGGCTGATTCCATCCCAAAGAATAACCTTTCTGGGTGCAGAGCTGGACACATCAAAACAAATGGCATTCCTAACTGCAGAAAAGAAAGAGCAACTTCCTCTCTACTTCTTGGCATTAACAAAACAGAACCATCTAACTGCAAGAAAAGTACTACAAGCCCTAGGCTTCATGGCATCCTGCATAATTCTGGTCCCTCATGCCAGACTGCATATGAGAAAGCTACAGTGGTACCTAAAGAATTTGTGGTTCCAACACAAGCACAGCCTAGAAACCAAAATTCCAATAATCCCATGCCTGAAGCAAGAGTTCCTATGGTGGGCTCAGGCCTGTCAATCAAACACTGGATTGCCCTTCTGCAACAGTCAACCAAGCCAAACCATCACGACAGATGCCTCAGACCTCGGCTGGGGGGCACACATGCTGGGCAAGTGCATACAAGGCCTATGGGCTCAAGACCAGCTGCACCTGCACATAAATCTAAAGGAAATGCTGGCAGTAAAATTGGCAATCCAGTCATTCAGACCTTTTCTCCAAGAAGGTCAGTTGATGATAAGGACAGACAACACCACAGTTATGTGGTACATCAACAAACAGGGAGGCACACATTCATATCCTCTATGCCGGCTGGCACTGGACCTATGAGATGTGGCTCTGAGCTACAACATTCAGTTACAAGCAATTTTTGTACCGGGGAAGGAAAACATTCTAGCAGACATATTAAGCAGAACTACCACAGATGCCCACGAATGGATGCTGCATCCGGACATCTTCAAAGCCATCACAAGAGAATGGGGATTACCACAAATAGACTTGTTTGCATCCCCACTCAATCACCAGCTAAAGAAATTCTGCACAAGGACGTACCACCCACTTGCTTGGAAGGTGGACTCCCTATCTTTCAGTTGGAAAAACCTGACAGCATACGCATTCCCACCACTTCCTTTGATGCACAAGGTGCTTCTGAAGATCAAAGAGGAACGTCCGAGGATCATTCTGATAGCTCCAGACTGGCCAAGACAACATTGGTACCCATTGCTGAGGAGCATGTCTCGGGAACAAATATGGGCACTACCCCTGATCCCATTACTGTTAACACAGAACAACTACAACATCCTGCATCCAAACCTGAAAACTCTGCAGCTAACTGCCTGGAACATTACATAAGAGCAATTAACCCAAATTTATCCCAAAGGGTTAAAGACATAATCCTGGAGGCTCGTAGACCTTCAACAAGAAAGAATTATGCAGCAAAATGGAAAAGATATCTCGTTTGGAGTACTGCAAAGGGGAAAGATGTGACACTGGTGAACATAGCCAACATCCCAGAGTACTTGGCAGAGCTTTTCCATACAGGCCTGTCCTATTCTTCCATCAAGATACATGCATCAGCTGTTTCAGCAGAATACAGCTTGGATCCTCCTGTCTTCTCTCATCCTCTGCTCAGACAGTTTCTGAGAGGAATTAAAAATGTAAAACCTCCCAGGAAAGCTCCATTGCCAGCATGGGATTTGAACTTTGTGCTAGAAAAATTGACACTTCCCCCTTTCGAACCAGCAGCAACAGCAGAATTACAATACTTATCCTGGAAGACTGCTTTCCTGCTGGCAATAACTTCAGCAAGAAGGGTCTCTGAACTACAGGCATTAATGGCAGTGCAACCCTTCCTGATCTTCCATCAAGATAGTGTGTCCATGAGAACAAATCCTACATTTATGCCTAAGGTGGTATCCAGAGTCTCTTTAAATCAGGCTATCCACCTACCTACATTCTTCCCCAACCCACAGAACAGGGGAGAAAGACTCTTGCATACCTTGGATGTACATAGACAATTACGCTACTACCTGGACAGGACCAAATCCAATAGAAAAACTGACCAGCTTCTGGTAGCATATGCAACAGGAAAGGAAGGAAAACCAATTTCAAAACAGACAATCTCCAAATGGATAGGAAATTGCATTAGATTTTGTTACTCCTACCATGGAAAGAAAACTCCAGAGAACATCAGGCCTCACTCCACAAGGGCTACAGCCACTACCACAGCTTTCTTCAGGAGTGGCTACCAAGGACATTATAGAGGCTGCTACTTGGACCTCCGTGCATACATTTGCCAAGCATTACAATTTACCTTTATACTCTAGATCCCGAGCAGGTTGCCACTGCTGTTTTGCAAGGGATCCTAACTACACCATAATCTCTCTTTTTTCCTCCTCCCCTAGTTTAGCTATGGTATTCTACCCATTTGTAAGGACTGCAGATGCATCCTTGAAGGACATAGTACAGTTTTGTACCTACCATAAATGTAGATGTTCGATAGGAATGCATCTGCAGTCAGGATTACCCACCCACCTTCCCCTCTGAGGTACTCCTAGGGTATTTGCCATCCTTCAGCTAGCTTGGGGGGGATCTATTATGGTGTATTTGTTTGTATATATGTACATACATGCTTATTTTATGTGTTTGCTCTCTACTATTTGGAAACTTTGGCATTTATCCAAATTTAGCCATCCAAGAGGGCACCTAGCATCTGGGGCAAGAAACACTGAGGAAAATGGCGTCGGCTGATGCCTTTATACCCGAAAAACTGCAGCTATGATGTCTGGTGAAGTGCGACACCAGCCGAAGCCAGACCCAGACTTTGGAATCCGGCCGACCGAAGGGCTGCCTGACGACAGGACAACCTATTTGTAAAGACTGCAGATGCATTCCTATCGGACATCTACATTTATGGTAGGTACAAAACTGTACTTTTGGCATGTAGCAGTCTCACGTACATGCCAACACACTAGCGATATGTTAATCCAAGAGTGGAAATGTATACAGTGGCCTACAATGCGTTCTGCACATGACACACATGACCACCACATGGGTATCATACAGATGGATACCTGTTGTCCAAGCCATGCTCTATTACTGTAACTTTGTCATCGGCATGTACTTAACATAGTATTCCAGTAGTACCATGTAGGTGGCAGCACCCATCATGTAGAACGGGTAATGGTGCTTACATATGGACAAGTGTTTTCTTGTCTATCCTGTGATGTTCACATTTCCAAAGGTATTGTGCAATCCCTTGGTGTATCGCCTAAGCGAGAAGGTGTCTTTATGCATATCAGCAACAGTTGCCATACACCTACACTGGATGTCCATTACTCACAGACTTTGCTGTGTTATAACATGTGTGACATATACTCCAGACATGAACCCTCATCCACATTAATATATCACAGCTTTCATGGGTGTGTGTCATCCAGTTGGCCTGGGACACAGATCACTGCATTAGCCTGCATTGTCAACAACATACATGTATGGCGTACAGTCTGGGAATCTGCAGGACATGCTGGCACAGGTAACAACTGTATTCACATGAGGCAGGCTTCACACATAGGAACTATTTAAGGTCACAGGTACATAGGTACATATCTCTATGTGGCATACACATACCTGATGTTTGCATTGAAATTACTGTTATAATTATATGTCATACCATAATAAAAGCAACACCCACCGCACATTGACAAACTGTGTGACAAAAACACACATGGCATTTGTAGGATTCAAACCCCTAATTATGTTATGACAGTTGAGAGAGTCGCATTACTGGGTGGTTTCCCTTCTCCTGCTATACTTAGAGGGTGCTGACATCATCAGTCTTTACAAAGAGGAATGTATATCATGTAGTGTGTTATTCCAGTTGCCAAAAGGTCCATTTCTTTCAAAGAGAATTGCACACACCCTGCCCCCCACCCCCAAACATACACACACTTTGAGCATTTGCAGGATTCAAACCCCTACCTAACAATGTTACGACACTTGAGAGAGACGCATTAGCAGAGCGCGCTATTCGCATTACTGGGTGGTTTCCCTTCTCCTGCTATACTTATAGAGTGCTGACATCATGAGAGCGACACATTAACAGAGCGCGCTATTCGAATTACTGGGTGGCTTTTTTTCTCCTGCAGTATTTATAGGTTGCTGACATCATTATTTAGAAAGGCGTATGTACATCTATTACTATCCCTCAGTATGGGGGATAGAATATATATGCATTAACAGACGCCTACTTCAGGGTCACATATGCACATCAGCACTGCCAGGTTATGTTTTATACCATGCTTCATGACCACAGGACTTGTAACACACAACACAACCAGGGGGTGTATCCATATACATCACAGATACACACACCTCTCTGTTGTTACCACTGCACTAAGCATGACAGGCCATAAATATACAACTAGCATTGTGCAAAACTGACTTCAGACCACCCCTCCCATATCCATGAACCACATTTGGCTTCCCTGGGAACAGTGTAGGATATGAAGGTGTTCACATACACCACTACAGTAGCTAACTTCAGGTACAGGAATATTGAGTGGGGGAACTACTCACGCCTCAACATCACCACCCTACAGCCAGTACAATTTGTGAATCCATGTGCTATGGCAGAACCAGTCACCACAGCCACAAGGAGGAATGCATATTGGACCTGGCCATCAGCAACATGGGGACTCTATGTTCCACACCAGAGGTAGACCACCATTGTTAATATCTGACCATAACCAACTTTCCCTGGACGTCCATATCCCATCCCCACCCCCAGGCAAGGAAATCACTGCAAACAAAGTATTTCTCAAAAGCAGACTTTGCACTTGTGAAGACTGGGGTGGAATACTTCAAAGGCCCCATGCTGGAGGATTATACAGCCCAATCTGCAGAATCCTTTACAAATGCATTCTATGAGCATCCGGAAGGTTTGCATTGATCATGCTATCCCAATTAAAACCAAGACTCATCCACAACAGGGGATCTGTCTGGTTTACACCAGCCATATATAAGCTGTACAACAGAAGGAGGGAGCTAATACATTACAGAGCAATATCCCACAGAGGGAAGACATCTCTGAACATTATTGGCAAGACACTTCAATCCCTCACAATCATCACTTGCAAGTTTTGACAGTGAAATTGTCCAGACACTGCAGATAAGGCTCCCCTCTGTCTGGAATTGAATCCCAATTAATGTTAGACATAGCCCCTCGCCAACCCTCTTCCAGCAAACTCCAGCCACATGGATGTGACATTGCAAATTCAACCCCTGGGATCTCCACTGTGTCCCTGCTTGACGGAGGCAGAGCACACTAGCCTTAAACGGTGCCTTCTGTGACCTACTTTACAGAGGCACAGTAGGCTACTGTACTGGGGAGGCAGACGCCAAATACACTCTGGCTAGGCTTATGTATTCCCTAGGGCAAACAGCCTAGTATTGACCTCTACACCCATATGTTTATGTTTCGGATGCACAATATTTGTTGCTGATAAACTGTTTGCAGGTCTTTATTGCCGTAGCTTTCCCTGTTTCTATGAACAACTTATGTATCTGTGGAAGATGTTTGAATATGAGAGGGTTCCACTCTATTACTTATGCCTCTCTTGTCATTTAACTGTGTGCACTGGGCAAATTGCTGTATTGTGGTAGGTTCCTGCCTTAACACATACAAATGCCAGATATGTGTGGCCAACTGCTATACTGAGACATGGCCTAAGTGTGTGAGCATGCCCAGTTCAGGCTTTCCATGGTTTGTTGCCTGACATATGTCTCATTTATCAAAGTATGTGAGCATGCCCAGTGTGACCTTTCCATATGTTGAGATCTGAGGTCCACCACATTTGTGGTTGTGTGTGAACTTGAACAATATTTGACATTTATAGTTGTGTGTTGGAAGTCATGTTGTGTTCTTAGTGCCCAACTGCTATGTGTCTGAACCCAACAGGGATTATGCTGTGCCTGCAGGGTTTCCATGGGATAGTTTGCATACACTTGTCAACATTCTTTCATACTGACCAAACACTGTAATATTGTATAGTGTACTGGTTCAGTCCTTTTACTGTGGTGGACAGCATCCTGGGTTTCAGTCCTATCACTGCTTTAAATATTCATACTGAGCACACCAGACTGAGTAAGGGCCAGTTGTGCAAATATGACCATGTTGCATTTTGTTCAGCTATGGGCTACTTAAACCAGGCTTGTCCAACATAAGTAGTGTATTTTGCGACTTGAGTGGACATTGAGAAACACTAGGCTATGTGCCCTAGGCCATTTCTAATCCTAGTCAGAGAGTGTGTTTGTCCTTCAACACACATTTTAACTGGAGTTTGCCGTGACATTTTTCAAGGTTATACTGTGCCTTTGTCTAACCATGACATAAAAGTGTTACCCAAGGTAAACGTACAATCTCCCATCCACTCATCAAGATTCCTCTTGAAGAGAGTCAGTGAGGGACTCTCTGGCTAACCTGGACTGGGAGTTTACTCAAGAGTGGAGGGAGCTTCTGGGTTATGGATCAATCACTACAGCATGTCCTATTTATGTTAGTGATGAGGTTCAGGTCTCTCATGTGCATAGCTCAATGGCATTCAGATTTTACAAGGTGCAGCATGTGCATTGATTCCAGCTTGGACATGGCTTTATACATCAGGCACAGATCACCTCTGGGCAGGCAGTATGCCACTGTGTGAAGCTGCAGTTTGTTTAGTCAGGCAACACATGGCATCTGTTACAGCCCTTTGATCCTCCTGGTGAGGTACTTTTGGGGTCTTTTCAATTGCTGGAGGTGTCTGCTAAGGTACATCCCACAGGGGCCATTGTACTCAATTGTGAGCCTGATGAAGGATGACTGAAGAGGCACGATGACCTCCCCTGATCTAGATGTGAATAACTTCATGATTAGGTGGGTACATGAAATGTTTCTCTAACCACTACGGATACATGGTTGTCAAATTCAAGATTTCTATCAACTTGTGTCCCCAGGTCTCTCATTACTTCTAAACTACTTAATGGGTTAACACCTATGTCGTAATTGATGGGCACTTACTGTTTTTCCAAAGGGGATGACTATACACTTTTCTTCATTTAGCTTGATGACATGGCTCTGGCACCTGTTGTCTGTTTCTATGAGGCCCTTTTGTAGGAGGCTTGTGTCAGCTGGAGGGTCAGATATGGCGCCCAGTTTGCAGTCATCTGCAAACTTGTTCAGACACAGTCCTTCCATGTTGGCCTGTACCTCTGAGAAATATATAACACACATGGGAGGTCCCAGGACTGAGCCTTGTGGGATGCCAGTTGTAGCTGGTTTGGAGTCTGACATGGCTGCAGCATTTCTGACCATGTCAGTTCTATCCTTGAGCTGGTTTGCAACCCATCTACTGACATAGGGGTTTATATTTAAGCTGGTGAGCTTATCTATAATGAACAAGTGGGGTATTGTATGGAAGGCTTTTGCAAGGTCCACATAGGCTGAGTGGACCGCCTTCCCCTCATCAATGCCCTTGGTGACTGTTTCAAATGACTCAACCAGGTTTAAGGGGCAGGATCTGCCCTTAAAAAAGCCACACTGGGTAGGGTCCAGTGTCTGTAGGTCCCCAATATCTTTATTTCTGAGGTCTATGATGATCCTTTCCATGGCTTTGCAGACCAAGCTAGTCAGGATTCTGGGGTGATAGTTTGCAGTATCCATTCAGTCACCACCTTTGTGGAGAGGGACCATTGTTGCTGTACACTACTTGGGGTACATATCCTGTGGTAAGGCTAAGATTGAGCAGTAGTTTTATTTGGTGTTCAATTCTTCTTGGAGTTCATGTTGGACACAGCCCAGGACACCATATGGTCCCATTGATGCTGTGTGTTTTGCTTTGGAGACGCTGGCTGTTACCTGAGCATCTGCAATGCCAGGGGGACAGCACTCTGCTGGGATAGATATTTGACCTTTTGGTGGGGGGGGGAGTTTGCACTGAACCTGTCAGGTTGGATGTTGGCAATGTGTGTGGGTTTGGTGTATTGTTTGTCATTTTGGACTAATTCTGAGCATATCTGTGAATTCCCACCCAGGTTCCTACCATCAGTTAAGAAAGCCTTGTGATTATCCTTAGTGTCCTGTGCAATTTTTATCTTGTAGCTGGCCTTAGAGGATTTTATGTGTGGCCATAGTTTTTTGTCATAATACTGATCAGAGATGACTTCCCTTTTTGAGTTTTGCTGTACCATGTAGTAGCTTCCTCCTTCTCTTGCATGGTTTGGTAATGGCTGGGGTCCACCAGGCCGGATGCCTGCGTTTGGTGGATTGGGTCATGGTTTTATTTGGGATTGCATAATCCATGCATTTCTGAAGGTGTTCATAGAATGCATTTATAAAGGGTTCTGAGGTTTGGGCCATATTTTCCTCAGGCACAAGGGTTTTAATGGATTCCACCTCAGTTTGGAGGAGTGCAAAATTTCCCTTACACATTTTTCACTGTGGTTTTCTGGCCAGGGACTGGGGTCGGGATGTGAATATCCAGTGAGATTACTCTATGGTCTGATCTTACCAATGAGGGATACACTTCTCGTCTTGGGCATAGAGTCCCCATGTTGGTGATTATCACATCCAGTATGCTTACCCCTCTTGTGGGAGTGGTAAGTTGTTCCATAGCATTTTGGTTTATGAATTCTAGGAAAATTTGCCCTAGGGTGTTGGAGCTAAATTAATGCTCCCAGTCTATGTTTGGTAGTTGCAGTCACCCAATATAATGTTGTTTGGAGAGACCTTCATATTTTCATGTGTTCTCAAGTAGGCCAAGTATGGTTCCTGGATTTAGGAGGGTAGTCTGTTGCAGGCTACAAACTGGGAGGCAGTTTTAGCCACTGTTACTTGCCTGTGGATAGTCCATGCTGCTTCTTTCTGTGGCACCAACCTGGGAGTGTGGTTATCCTTGACAATTATTGATAGTCACCTTCCTTTTGTAGTTTGTTCCATGTTTTTGGGGCTGTAAAGCATGGTATGAGGTGTAACCTGGTAGTGTTAGGGTGCTCTTGTGAGCCTTGAACCAGGTTTATGTTACTGCACAGATATCTACATTCTCCATGCTGAGGAGAGTTTGGACTGCATGCATCTTGCAGTTTAAACTTCTGGCATTGGGTAACATTACTTCTAGTTTCTTTCTTATCCCTTGTGATACCTATGGAGGTGGGTTTGTGTTTTGAGCCTTACCTTTTCAAGGCACTATGGGGGTGACAACAGGCTTTGCCAGTATCCAAAAGGCCATGGGTGATAGGTGCAAGCCATCCCTAGCGTGTGGAGCATCATGTCTTGCTCAGCATGTCATCCCAGGCTGACAGGCATTGGATCCCCTTTGACTAACAGCAATACTTAAGCCAATTGTTGTAATTGATCATCTTGTCTTCATATTGTGGCATCATGCTTGGTGAGGGTAGTATGTTAGTCAGGGTCATCAAGTTTGCATATACTACATGGTGTTACATTGCTTAAATGACAAGCATGCCTCAAGTGGTGCTGCAGGGCTTCCTATGTTGGATGCACATACTACACTCCCTGTACATGTTTGAAAGCAGGTTGTGTCAACTTAGGCATCCCTTTTACTATATGTGTGAGTCAGAGAGAGGTATCATTTCCAGGGTTCCTCCTGAGCCAGTGTATGTGCTATGCGTTGTCTCTTTGCCAAGGACAGGGCATACTGGGCACGCCTCCTTCTGCCTACTGGGGCAGGCTCAGGTTGTTCCTCCTCCAAGTCACACTCTGCCTGTGATGGCCTTGGCAATGGTGGGGGGCTGTTTGGCCCAGGCCTATGCTGGTCCTGCTGCAGCTGTTTTCGCAGAATCATATTATGTAGCATAGCACATACCATGACAATTTGGGTACATGTAATTGGTGAGTACTGCAAGGCTCCACCAGATGTGTCCAGGCACTGGAACCGTGACTTGAGCATCCCAAACGCACGCTCTATTACATTACGTGTTTGTGCATGTGCCTCATTATGGCATTCCTGTTCAGGTGTGTGTGTGTTTCTGATGGGTGTCATCAGCCACTGCTCCAGTGCATAGCCAGCATCCCCCAGTAGGTGTCCATGTGGGATGTCCCCATTGGCAAATGTCTGGTACAGCTGCGTCAGATGCCGGATATGGGAATCATGGTAGCTTCCAGGGCCGCCAGCGCACACATTCAGTATTATGCCCTGGGCATCACACACGACCTGGCAGTTGATGGAGGGGAAGCCCTTGCGGTTGAAGTAGACCCTACCCCGCTCACTGTCTGGTGCTTTGATGCGTATGTGCGTGCAGTCTATTGCATCCACTACCTCAGGATATTCCGCTATTTGCTGGAAGAGACCCATATTGCTGGCCAATACCTCACGGGAATTGGGGAAGTATACATGATCACAGACATGTGCTGACATGGCATCCAGGAACTGGTGCAGTACCCTGGATGCTGATGCCTGTGATATCCCCATCATATCACCAGTTGGTCTCTGGAAGGTACCTGTTGCTAGTATTGTTAGGCCAACACATACCTTGGTTTCCACTGGGATGGGTTCACCTCTGTTGGTTCTGTGTGTGAGGTGCGGCCTGCACAGCTCAACAATTTGCTGTAGGAGGTCTCTGTCCACTCTATAGCGCTCCACTATCTCCGGCTCATGTAACCCCTGGTAGGTGACCCTGGGCCTGTACACTCTTCTCCGTCTCCTCACTGTGGGTTGTCTGGCGGCATTTGCAGTGTCACCACCCTCAGCATGTTGCATACGTTGCCTTATAACAGCTATGGCAGCCCCTGGCATTTTTTGTCTGAGTGAGGCTTTTTCAGTTTTCACTTCTAATAGCTTACTCCAGTGTTGCAGTGTCTCTTGAGAGAAACATACTGCACTGTTGTTTGTAGAGTTTTAAGTGCTGGGCTGGGCTACTGTTCTGCCTGTGTAATTGCCTGCTTCTGATTGTTTTCACCTGTTAGCTCTGCTAGTATTCCCTGGTAGCTTCCTACAATTTCATCTGCTTCCTTTTTCCTTTCTGTTTCCTCGGGGGGGGGGGGGGGGCAACACGCAAGCAAGCACAAACACGCTCACAGCAGCTAACACGCGCGCACACATGCTTAGACGGACTAAAACTTGCTTATTCGGGTTAAAATGTGCATGCACCAGCGCAAACGAGCTAACAGGTCTTTAAACAAGCTTCTACATGCTTACTCCAGCTTAAATACGTGCACTCGCACTTACACGCGTGCACCCTATCTTACTCGGGCCTCCGAGCACGCACACGCGCGCATGCACGTCCAGCAAGAAACTTTGGTGTTATCCACAGTGTACACCTTCCATTTCTTGGTTTTCCCATGGCTACTTCTTGACACACCTCTTTCCATGATGTGTGACTGACAGCTTTCACATGCCACTCTGCTCCACTGAGCTGCATTTCTTTCATACATTCCCCCCTGTGATGTCACCTATCTCTTACTCTGTTACTCCCCCTTATCCTACTCCTACACTCCAGGGATTGTGCTCATTTGCTATGTAAAAGTGCAATTCACTATCCTGACACTCATTTACATAGGATTGCCTACTAATGCTTAGTTACATGTCTTACACTGAGCTTCCCCCCTTAGCAACCCCGAGTCGGTGGTCATGTTGTTTTCAGCCTGCTATTCCCTTATATTGTAAATTCATGGTTTTAAATTTTTATTTTTCTGTTTTTTACAGTGCAGCCCATTTGCGCGGCGCTGCACTACGGTTAAACAAAAAAAAAAAACATTTTTATTTTAATTTTCCATGGGGGTGCGTTGCCACTGGCCACATATTTGGCCATTGGCATGCTTCCTGGAACATATGCAACCTTTATTTGCAGCTGACAAGGCTCCATTTTGCTATTTGCAGAACGGTACTCAGTTGTCAGCTGAGTACATTTCTGCAGATAACACGGCTCCTACATGGACAGGTTTGTGCTTCCTGGATCGCAAAATTACCTCATTTGCATGCCTTTCGGCTGCAAGTGAGGTAATTTGCATATCCAAGCCCTGTCTGTGTAAGAGCCATTTTAGGAGCTCTCTTACACGCCCCTACAGGCTGTTCGTGGATCGCTCGTTGGACATGGCTGCATGGAGTCTTATACTACTCTTAGACTCCGTGTAAGCCATCATGAATCCTGCCCAGTGTCTTCATCCAGTGTTTGTTGCTGAAGCTCCCTTTAAGTTAAATAAGAATATGATCTGATAAAAAAAGAAGTCCATCTTCAATAACCTTAATAATTGATGCTGGTGGCTGTAGGCCTGCTTTGCAGATTAAACTTTTCCAGGATGCATGGCACCCTCCCACTCATCATATGCACACATCTCTGACTCTGAAAATCCAAACTGTCCATACAGTCTAAATCATTTTATTGTTTAGGTGTGCAGTGAGTTTGAAAACCTCAGGATGTGATTGCAGGGGGCTTAGGATTTAGTGAACATGTGAGGAGAGTCTTGAAGAAATGTTATTCAACAAGAATACATTAAGAACTTCTTTCTTTCAGTGACAAAATATTACTTTAAATGCATAAATATATTATGGAATGAAGATCAGGATTTTGTATGTGTAAATAGATCTGAAATAGTTTAACTAGGAAAGCTTCCAAGGTAGTATACCAAAAATATTAAGGGGTTTAAAAATGTCAGTTATGAAGAATTAATAAAGAGACTGAAAATGTATTCAATCTGTTATAGATTAATTAGAGGAGATCTAATGTGTGTCTTTAAAAGTTTGAGGGCCAAGGCTGTGGTAAGTATGAATGGAATAATCTTCATAACACATACATGGAATGCTAGAAGATGTCCTAGTGGATCTCAAAAACAAGAGAGAGACTGCCATCAGATATGGGGAAGAGATGGAATACATTGCCTGCTGAGATAAGAAGAGCAGAAGGTTCATAAGTAGTTATAGGCATACAGTCTAGGAGACCGTTAAGGAGTTTAGTCGAAATTTCCAATTGCCCCAAAGCACTTAGTGACTTGGTAAAGGTCACACAATAGGCAAATAAAGGTGGAAAGATTTAAACCCTGTACCTTTGCTACAAGAAGCAGCTCATTAACAAGTCAGAGCTTTGTTCCTTTGTGCTAACTGAATTTAAAGCTTGGAAATAAGGGGGTTTGGAGACTCTTCTTAAAAGCTGGGCAATGATCCCATGTGAGATGAGGTCCCATCCTAAACTTTGTACTTTGTTGCACTGTTAGTTCAGATAGGTGGAGACAGCCCCAGACAACCTCTGAAGAAAAAATTGTCAAAATCTGCACGTAAATAAAATTTTGCTTTTTCTCGTTACTGTTTCTTACTGCAAAAACCCTTTCTGCCACTACTTTTTATTCAGATATTGTGCTTTTTTCTTCATCATTGGATCTAGGTTGTGTCCCTTTTCCCTGTGACATCATTTCTATTCTGTAAATGAGCATGTGACTAGTCCATTTTATTCACCATTGGACACATGCTTTCCTTTATGGCTTTGAAAATCCTCACAGTTTTACATTGTTCTGTTTGTTTAAGCTTCAGCAAAGCTTCTTAACATAGGCAGAGGAAAGAAGTCCAGGCCTTCTTGGTCACCTTTTCTGATATTCATATAGAGTAACACTAGTCAACTTTCAGAATTCACTTCAAAACCAGCTTTTGAGGGTTGTAAATATTCTCTTTCTAAAAAAGAAGTCAAATAAAATTAAAAAGAAAAACATTATGATTTGTTTAAAGCCTCCAATTACAAAGGCATATCCATCACATTTTGGGTGGTCATAGACAGTCTTGTTGAAATTAGTGGGGAGTGAGTGTTCTCTTTCTTTTGGGGGATACAGTAAAGATATCTGTGATTGTTCAGTCCATTTCATAATTTTTTTTCACTTCATAATTTTGTCATGGTTGTTCTGACCCCTTCTGTCCAGTCCACATTTGAGACTTCACATTTATTTAGGTTAGTCATCATCTGATTATGATAAGCTTACAGAAACCCTTCACAGACTAGAGGCAAGTCTAACAACTTTCCATGCCCTCTTTGAGTTGGGGGTACCAGGGCAGTTTTAATTTTCGGTAAAAACAAACACCCAAAACTTATAAAATTAAAAACAGGTACTGTTGAAACAGAAACCGACCCAGCGAGACGGCAAAACTGAATATTTATTTGAAGCGCTTTTCGTTAGCTTAATAAGCTAACTTCTTCAGAAACAAGAAATACAAGTACATTTCCACATTCAAATATATAACATAGCGTATATCATGTGCTACCAATCAAGCGAAACCTGCCACTTTAACTAAGATTTAAATTAAATTAAATTTAAAGGTACCGACATCCTGGAACCTCAAAACATACAAGAATCGGTGCCAACAAAGATAACACTGTTGAAATAAGAATCGAACCTGAAGTTCGCGCAAAGCTAATAAATTCAAATACCAGATTAATACTATAATAAGCTTATGAATGAGTATATATATAAATATGCAAAACATTCAGACAGCATAAAATGAACTAATATATAAACATGATACAAGTATAATCCCTAAGTACTGCATAAAAATATATCAACAATCTAAAAAATAATAATAAAACAACTATACAAATATCTAAAAGTATAGACATATGTACTTAACATTATAGTGTAAATATAGCTAAGTACCAAGTTAACGTTTCAGGCTTTTTAGTTTTAATACACTGCTAATAGAACAAGTGTCATTAAGCCCTGGCGAATTATAAGCATTAAGCTTAATCTGCCATTGTAATTCAAGCTCCTCAAGCCTTAATGGTGCTGGACCCCCCTCTTTTATCCAAATTAACACGGTCAATAACTGCATATCTAAAATTATGGTCATTAAACTGTTGTACATGTTTGGCTGGAGCATTTTCTAATTTTAATTTACCAATGGCATATTGATGCTCATATATCCTTTCTCAAAGACGCCGCTCCGTTTTGCCCACATAAAATGCTGGGCATCTCTGGCACTTCGCTATGTAGACCACCATATTTGTATTATAGTTGCACCTACCCTTAAATTTAATGTTATAATCATTAACTGTCAACGAATATACATTATCCACAAATTTACAATCTTGGCATTTAAACATCCCTGTAATTTTGGGACAGACTGATGATTGCCATTCGAGTAGGTTTTTCAAGTTTTGACCCTTCCTGTAAATAACATTAGGTTTTTCACCCATCTTGACATGGATGTTGGAGTTAGTACGAAACAGCCCCCAGTTCTTCTTAATAATATCTACACAAAATTGAATGTACATTAAACGTAATTCTTAAAATCTATGTTCTAACATAGAGGTTATCCGGTTAACCTCTTGGACGACTTGATTTGTGAAGTTAATTTTGAAAGACTTAATGGCATATATTTACCCCTATTACGTATTAGAAATACATCTATTGAAGTTATCAATACTTCTGTGAATGGATTAGATGTTGACAATGTAAAGACCAGTCTATTCCTAGGTTTATAACTACATTTAATGTACATAGTCAGTAGTCAAGCTACGACTGCTTTTTTTAATCTGCTTAGTGTTGTCTCTATGCATATCTGGTGGGTCTTAATAGTATTAGATTAATCTTACATTAATTGTAGCTGCTTGTAGGTACAGGCAAGTGATGATTTATGATTCTCAGAAACGACTAAGTACCTTGACTGCATTATACTACAAAATAAAGTTTTCAGAGGCTCACTCCTAAACACACACACACACACACATTCTCGTGGGCATAAAATGCGTTTAACTTTCACAGTTGTAATGATTATAAGGTACTAACATCAGTGGCTGCAGCCGCTCAGTTCCAGTGTGCAGCGTGAAAAGCATCCACTGCAGTTACTACGATTTAATAAATTGGGGTGAAACGTTGCATTTAGTTTGACTGTACAGATTTGTTGGACTTTAAACTCAGTGAGTGATATTGCTTCTTTGGGCTTAGTTAGCATTGTTCATATACCAGTATAGCTCTATTTCCTCATTGTTTAATGCACAATTAGCATATCTCATCTTATTGGTATTCTTTATAACTTTCTATGAAGAAACAAAGCACTTTGCGCTTGTCTTGCTCCTCAGAGCTAGTATGTCTTGTCTGTCGTGAAATGAACTGCTTAAGATGGATCCAATGTTGTCTTTTCTGTCTGGATTCAACCTGTGGGTTATCAGATCCAATTCGGATGGGAGACCAGCCATATCTCAAAGACTTCCCAAGCTCCATCTTCTCTACCCATAATGTCTCACTCAACCTAGAGAACCCCAGATCTAGTTTGCCGCCGTTCCTAGACAGCAGCTACGGTTGTTGCTCTACTGGAGTGCATCTTTTATGGCTCTTTTTGAGAGTGCTTTTGCTCGCTTTGTCCTCTACATTTCTAGTGTGTGTGTGTGTGTGTGTGTGTAAGATTTAAGTGATGGGTAGATTACTTAGTGTAGGTTAGGTTTAGCATAGTGTATGGGTTTTTCCTGCCTTGAGTGTTTGTAATGTTTATAGGGTTTCTGTGTTAATTGATGGATTACTGTTCGTGTTCTTTTCCTATTGAAGTAGTGTAGTTTGTGGTTAGTTCTGTCTTAGGAGTTCCTTATTTTTTTCTGTGTGTATAGGTTTTTGTTGTGGATCTGAAGGGATTCAAGAAGCGCTTGGAGTGTGGACATAAGTTGCCTTTGCAGGACGCTCATGATAAATGCATTTACTGTCTCAGGGCCATCCATCTGGAGTCACCTTGCCCTATTTGTGGTTACTTCAGTTGTTGGGCTATTAATGATAACAGAGTAAAGTTGGTGTTGAATAGCCTCCTCCCTTTATGCAGTTCCGTTTGTATCAGAAAGGGAGACTAGTCAGTTTGGAGTCATAGGCAGGGATACAAGGACCTCAAGTCTGTTAAAGTGGATGTTAAGTTACCTGTTCCAGCTTCTTCCTCTGCACCTTCTGGTCCACCAGATATGAAGGTCCGAAGACTCTCGGATCCCTTGGAACTTTCACCTCCAGCTTTGGTTTTGGTTTTGACTTCAGTGCTTATTTCAGGGAGAGCTCCTTCTCTGCTGTTGACTGCCACCAATCCCTTTCTGTCCAAGGGGGTCTGCTTAATGGTGGGCTAGGTCAACTTTCTGTCCACCCCTTCTCCACATTGGATCCAGGCTTCTCCAGTTTGAATCTGATCAACAGAGTCCCTGCCTCCCAGATGGACCTCTAAAGTTCCTTTGGTGGCTTCATCATCTTGGACAGTCAGCAGCATAAAAGTTTTGGGCTTAGAGCAGCTGATGAGGTCATTTCTTTAGGAACAGATGCAATTAGGCCTCATTCCCTGAGAACCATCAGCTTTGTTTCTTCCCTCAGGCCCTATGGATCTTAGTTCTTTGGGCCTAGTTGTATTCCCTTCCTGCGGGTCAGAGCTAGCAGCTTGGATGATTTTGGCTCTGGCTTCTGCCTTGGTATCCTTGACTTCGACCACATCGGAGCCCAGTAGACCTCTTGGCCAGTCCATTGAGGCAGGTATATCCTGGTTGGGTTCCATGATTCTGGCTTTTCGCTCACCCCTTCCCCTCAGGACATCTGCCTTCAATAGCATAGCTCTGGTCTTCACGCTGGGGCAGGCCGTGACTATGTTGGAGTCCAGAGTGCCATTGGGATCCTTGTCCTAGCATCCTGTGACTCTGGTTGGCCCACTTCAGCTTTTGACATCATATAAGGAATGTCCTCCTGTCAGGAGAGGGAATGGTAGAGTATGACTGGTGCTACCCTTTCTCTTTCATAGTCGCCGGTGACTGTTCGTCAGTCTTCTTCTAGACATCCTACCTCGATTGGCTACCAGTCTGCCCCCCCCCCTACTGGCACCCCTGCCTCTTCACTTTCACCCCCGGAATCTCTGGTGTGGGAAGTCTTGGGTAAGAGGCAGTGCAAGATGACTAACTAACCTGAGGAGTCCCTCATAAATGAGACTGACATCAAGGAAAGAGAAGGATCCCCAAAAACACTCCCCATGCGATATCACCTCCATTGGCAGTCTTTTGAAGCTTCTTCGCTAGTGACTGGGTACACTGGAGTAAGGATCCAGTTGTGGATGGTGTCATGGTGGCTGCAACCAACAAGAAGGACATCTTGTAAGAGAGTTCCTTGGTCCATCCCCTAAATAAGGAAACTTAGGCACTGGACCCTCCAGGGAAGCACACTTAGCTACATTTGCACTGTGGGTGCTAAATTATTTAGCTCACTTGACAAGACTTCAAAGGACTTTGTGATAGAGGTGTCAAGGGTTGTTAAGACTCAGTAGACTGTGGAGGCTCAGTTGTCCACCTTACAATCAATAGCTAATGTTTCAATGAGGTTGCTATGCAATGCAGCTGATAGAACATCCAAAGCCGTTGACACCAGTATTGTTGCGGGTCACCATACTTGGATGAAGTTGCATAACTTTGTAGACTGCTTCAGTGTGTCCCTTTTTAATGCCCCAGTTGAGTGCTTGTCACTGTTTGGGCCGAAAATTAGACACATTGACCAGGAGTGAACAGGATGAAAAGACATTTTCTGCCATTGGCATACATTTTTGCTACCCTTCAGTGGTCGTTTTCCTGGACCCAAAAGGGGGAGGGGGTGTCTTTTCTTAAGGAATTCACAACAGTCTTTTCAGGATGCGTCTCCTGAAGGTTCCCATTAATTCTGACAAACATATGTCAAGCTCAGGTCAAGTAGTGGTTGTAGTCTTCCTCAGTATCTAACAGGAGACAATTTATTTTTCTCCACCTCTGGGCATGGTCACGACGGACACCTCCCTTTTGGGATGGGGGCATTTTGAAGGGAAAACAGTTCAAGGGGCTTGGTCCTCTTCTGTGGCCAATCTTTACATCAGTGTCTTGGAGATGAGGGCAGTCCTCCTGGCATTGCAGGCTTTGTAGGATGTTCTCCCCCAGGTTGTGATCTTAGTCCATACAGACAATATGTCAATTGTTTGGTATCTGAATAAACTTAGAAAAATACAGTCTTATCATTTTTGTTAGGAGTCCATGAGGGTCTGGCTATGGCAATTTAATTTCAGCAGTTTCTGCTTGCAGCACATATCTTGGTGAGGTCCAACATTTTGGCAGACAGACTGTGCAGGAAAATTCTCCTTCCTCACAAGCAGTCCTTGAATCTTAGGGTTACTGCTCAGATCTTCTAGCAGTAAGGGGCTCCATGTTGCGACCTGTTTGCATCCCTGTCCAACATCAAGTGCAGCAGCTGTTATGCCTTAGTCCCTCTTCAGGGGCAAACACCCAGGGAAGCTGTTCTGTATGCTTTGCCTGTGGTCTCTTGTATGCTTATCTTCCATCTCCTTTAATCTTAAAGTTTCTTCAGAAGGCAGCCAAATGCAGAACAGCCGTAATCCTCATAGCCCCCTTTTGAAGCACCCCCCCCTTGGGTGCTGGATCCCCTTCTGGATGTCATCTCCCATCCTGCTAGTCTGGATCTGCCCAATCCTCAGACTCTACAGCTAGCCACATGGTTTATCCAGTTCAACTGATGGCCAGAAATCCCACGTTTTCTAGCAGCGTGGTGTAGATCTTGCCATCCTCTCAGAAGATGTCAATACTGAAGGTCTACATTTGCTAGTAGGAAGCGTTTTGCTATTTGGGCTGGCTGTCTGAACATTGATCTTTTTTGGCCCCCTTGGAGATGGTTCTGGATTATCTTGTGGGTTTAACTCTGGTTCCAGTTTTTCTACAATTAAAGTGCAGTTGCCAGCCATTTCCAACTTCCACATTGGCAGGGATAATGTGCCTCTGGATGCTCTGAAGATTTCGAGGGCCTTCTCTAAGGGTAGTTTTCTGCTACAGCCTCCTACTGGGGACCCTGTTCCACCTCGGGATTTGCCTTTCATGTTGCAGGGGCTGACAGGTCATCCATTTGACCCCTCTGCTACCATAAATTTGAAGATTTTGTTTTGGAAAACGTTTTTGGTAGTTGTCACTTCTGCCAGATGAATATCTGAGTTGCAGGCCCTCTGTTCATACAGATCCATCTTTTTTATCCCTAAAGTATCTACAGAAAATAATTTGAATCGAGTCATTTACCCTCCTGTGGTTTTTTTTTCTGTATTCTCCAACAGAGGTGAATATTTGTAACATTACCTTGATGTGCATAGACAGTTGAGATTTTATCTAGACAAACGAAATCCTTCAAGAAGTCTAAACAGTTGTTTGTTTCCTTTACTAATTCTCAATTGGGTCAGCCTGTTTCTAAGGTTACTCTGTCCAAGTGACTGTCAGGTTGCATTGCTTTTGCACATAATTTGAAGGGGACGCCCTTACATCACAAACCGAGTCATTTCACCAGAGCTATGGCTACTTCCCTGCCTTTTTCTCTAGAGCTTCATTAGATGATTTGTGTGCTGCTGCTGCTTTGGGTTGGCCAGATAACTTTGTGTCCCACTACAAGCCAGACATTGTCAAGATCTAAGGCTTCTTTTGAGTCCACTTTATTGGCTAGTATTACATGGCTGGGGGACTCTGTCCCATGGGTTGAATCCAGAGGTAGAAGACAACATTGGCTACAAAACTTATGTACTCACCATAATGATAGATTCATGTTGCCTTTTTCTGTTTAGCTCACAACCCCCCCCCCCCCAATCCCTGCCTATCTTTCTGGCAAGTCCTGTCATAAGAAGATGACCTAGTCGGGGAGGTTACTATCCCTTGGTAGCGGTATCTTGGTGCCTTCCTTTTTAGAATGGTGCTTTGACAGTTGAGGCAGAAAGGGGCAAACTCAATCTGAGGTTCTCTATGTTGAGCCAGGCATTATGGGTAGAGGAGGCAGAGCTCGGCCAGCTGAAGTCTTTGAGCTATGACCAATCTCAGATCTGAGTTGAATCCGATAATCCACAGGTTGAACCAGACAGAAAAAGATAACCTAGATTGACCATTATGGTGAGTACTTAACTTTCATTTCCTAATTATAGGCAACTGATCTTTTCTTTACTCTCCTCCTCTAACACAGATTTCACTGAACAGCTGTAATAGTTTTGCCTGCAGTCTTGGAGTTGAGGGAATGTTCATCTTTTTTGCCTTTCTTCAAGGAGGTGTGATCATGGAGCAGAATTAATATTTAAGGCAGGGATTGCATCTTTTTTTTTTTTTTTTGAGCAGTGCCCAAAAAAACCAAGACCTCTGTTCTTGCAGGATAATAGAGTTGGTGTGAGTTTACTTATGCTACCTAAATATGCACATACACTTTACTTTGTACATTTACTAAAATATGTACATGTACGTTGACTAACCTTATGAAATTTACTGAAAATCCCATTAGAAGACATTTAAAACAGTAAGGTTATGATGTTACTAATCAAGATACTCTCATCTTCTGTTTCTGAATGTGGTGCCAAGCAAAACGTGCTTGAGTGCTGTTTGCCCCCCCCAAGTGTGCATTCCCATGTCTTTAGTATCTGCACTGCCTACATTACTAAAAGATTTGTGGTTGTTATTTTCACCAGGCCTTTCCTAGAAAACTGCCATTAAGTGCAGGCTACACCTTCTACTAAATGAGAAGAAGAAAGCTGACCTTCACTCGCGCAGTCCTCCCTTCCCAGGTTGGCTGTTCTGGGCTAAAATTGCTAGTTGAGCCTTGACCTCTGGCAGTGGAGACAGACGCCTTATGCATCTGCCTTTGAATCATCTTTTATGTGGGCTTGTATACAAAAAGGTGAGTATCTGTTGTTCTTTTAAAGGAAATACACACATTTGATTTGGTCACCCTCTCTGATGTGCAATCCTGACCTACCACAAAAAAACTGAACAGTTGCAAAACTAAAAATCCACTCAGTGACAGCTCTTCCTGTAAGTCTCAGAACTGTGCAGATGAGATGTGCTGACTTTCTGTAACATTTTTTGTACGGTAATGTTTCTGCTTTTGATCATGTGTGTGATTTCACTATTCCTGGTAATCTGACTACTCCAGATTATCTTGTTCAATTTACAAATTTTTTTCCACTTGTTTATTACTCAGGATGACTGGGCATGATAGGATCCTTACGTCTCAAGACACTACTTAGTTGCTGTCATTTTGTTTAAGTTTTTTGTATTTAGAGCAAACGTAAATGGTGTAACACCATTCCAAATAATGAATTTAACCTGAGTTTAATACTGTACTTTAGCTCTCAATAGAAAGCTGTACATTTTGATTGCTGCTAAGATTTCACTGTAAATTATCACATAACCTAGATAATTTTAGTCTAAAGCATTTCTGTCCTTAGGTTGCAAAGTGTTGCAACCTAAGGACAGAAATGCTTTAGGTTGCAAAGTGTTGCTTTTCATACCCCCTAAGATTTATAAATAGACAAATGTTTCAAAATGTTGTCATTTTGTGTTTTAGTAGTACCATTTTCATTTGTTGCCACCAACTGTATGGTTGCCACCCGTCCCGTTGTGAGCGGGACACTCATGGGTTGAACCCTCTCATCCCGCTTCCCGCATTCACCAAGAGTGGGACTTAAGTCCCATTTTCCCCTTTTCGCGATCGCAAATTCAATTGCCGTGGAAAAGCCGAAAATACTTTCGTTTTTTCCACGGCAATGCGGCTATGTCACCATTCGGACCTGCAGTTAGAGGGATTCCCTGCTAGGTCCGGGTGGTGTAATGCAACAGTAATTGGCTGCAGGGACTGGAGGGGGTGGGGATTTGCTAAGAAGAGCCCAATAAAGGTCACAGTTATAGAGCACTAAGCTCTACAGCTGTTAACGAAAAAGATCTGTAAATTCTATTTCTGCAGCCAGCCAGCCTGCAAGGGAGCCTGCCAGCCCATTCCAGCCAATTGAGCATTCAACTAGCCATTCCAGCAGGAAGGAAGCAAGCTAGCCCAGCAAAAACGGTGATCGTGGTAAGTACATAATAGCATTTTGTGGATTTAATTATTTAAAATGGGAATATTGTGCTTTATTTAAGTTTTTAATGTTCAGAGGTAGATGGGGATGTAGTATGTAGTATTTAAATCTGTGCAGTGGTTATTTTGAGATTTTTGATTAGTAGTTTAAAATAGGAATATATTGTGGTTTAATTTTTTTAATGTTTAGAGGTAGATGGGGTGCAGTAAGCGGTATTTAAATCTGTGCAGTGGTTATTTTGAGATTTTTGAGTAGTATTTTTTAAAGGTATAAAACCTGCATGTATATGCAATTGTTATTATTCTTGGGGGTATTATTTGGAAGCATTACTTTTAAAAGGTTAAACTGTGTATAGAAGTTGTTTATTTCTGGTGGGGGCAGTGAAATATAAATTTAGTGTGATGTATTTCTATTGTCATAGCTTTTTCTAGGTATTATCTGGAGACATGCGTGAATGGGCGTACCTTCGTTGAAGGTTGTGCGTCATGCCTGGCAAGCCGGTATGTAAAAATCAACTGCCAATCATTAGCGGACCGGAGGTACGCTGTGGCGACCCCTAACCGGGAAAAGCCGAAAGACACAAACAATCTGTTTGCAGATAGAAAATGTTCGAGCATAGTTTGCAATTTTTTGTATGGAAATGTCTGCAATTTAATGCTGTTTTCAGGAAGTTAGGATATACTGTTTGGGTAATTTTTCCTGTTAGTTCCTGTAAGTCAATGTGTATGTGGTACAAGTCTACCATTTGATGGGGAATGTTAACAGTTAATGTAATGCATTTATTATTCTAGTAGGTACATGTTGCCAATTTGCCGAAGCTGTTTCAAGATTGTGTTTATACTTGAAAATGTGTGCATTTAATTTATTATGTATTTTTAGTAAGGTTAAAATGTACTGCTTTGCTTGTAATGCGAATATGGGTGTGCTGCTTTTGCTTGGGCCTGTTTATTGCACTGCTGTGCTGGGTAAATTACTCTTAATTGCTATGTTTTGAGGTAAAAGGAGCCCACGGAGTCTGCTGTAAATTGTAGTTTATATTACTTCTCTTACAAGAAGTATTTTTAAAAGTTAAAATGTTTATGGGCTTTTTCCTGTTTATTTTATTTTTTTTTTGTGGATGCATGCTCAGAAGTTAATGCAATGTATTTGAGATTGTGCTAAACCATGTCGTTGTTACAAGGTAGTTTGCTTTTATAAGTAGCAAAGTCTATATTTTGTGTTTTAGTGATGTCTTCAATAAACTTATGTACTGTTTTCATTATAATCTGATTACGACCAGTGCTGCTGTTGGGCATGTTCATTAATAGTTCATTGCACTGTGTAAATTAGTGCCATACATTTCTTTTAACTGCTGTGGTCAAAAGCTACATCAGGTATATGGTATCCACTGTGCATTCTCATTCATTTTAGTGTTTTTTGGTTCAGTGAATGTGGTTAACTTTTTTTTTTCTTGAGGGGTGGGGTGAGGTGGGCATGTTCGGTGGTAAAAATAATGCATTTCATTTTCTACAAGCTGTGTTAATGTTAGTTTTCAATGGCCAAAATGCCCCCTACATGACCTTTTTCTGGGTATTATCTGTTTTTCCTTTAAAGTTTATTTACTGTTACAACTGAGTAATGTCTGTTTTTGCAGTAATAGTTCACTTCATTTAAATGGTTTGAGTTTAAAGTATGCTGTAATGTCACAATGTTGTATCCATAACTAATACTGCATCTCCTTTAACAACTCTGGTGATGTGGTGGGGGTGTGGTCAGTGTCATGGTGGCCACACCCCCTATCCACCACACCCCCATGTCCCACTTTGCCCTTGTTAAAAGGTGGCAACCCTAACCAACTGTCAAGATGTGGTTGGTGTTACAAGGGTGTTCCAGTCCCTAAACAGTTTATGCACAAATCTACGTTGTAAAAATCAACTTGGACTGTTCTTCATCTTTTAGGCTGTATGAGCTGCAATGTCGAGCAGCATGATGGCTCATAGCTGTCTCACAGTTCCATGGTTGGGGATTGTGTCCTTACCTCTGGTCATGGTCTTTGTGGAGTTAGCGTGTTGTTTGTGTATACTCCATTTTCTCTCAACTCTCAAGAGCATGCTAAATGACTGCCTACTTTGTACTCTAGAAGAATATTGTTTTTTCCATTGCCTCTGTAGCCCAGGTTGTGGCAGAAAAGGGTTCATGCCGACGACTTTATTTCCTGATTAACAAATGAATAAATTACATTAAATGAAATGTTTGAGACATGCTCAGAAAAAATGTGCTCAGCTGAGTATTCTATACCTAGTCACACCTTTATGTGAGTACTGTTAAACAAGTAATCTTACTCTAAAAATGATTTTAACTTGTTTACCTTTTGCTGAGTGTAGCCCAGAGGGTGAAAATACATCAGTAAGTTATAGCTGTGTTCCAAATCATTAGTATTGCACTGCTTTCTCTACTCGTGAATTTTAGTTTGCTCAGACTTGTCTTATTTTATTCATCAGCTAATTTTATATTGTCTGTCAACCTTCTGTTTTGTTAGTAAGATGCTTTTAGATACTAATTACCAGACCTTTTACTTAGCCTGCAGGTGTATGTGCTTCACACCATAGATTGCTTAATTTAATTTTATAAATGCAAGCTGAATTGTCTTTGGCCCTAGTCATAACTGAAAAGTGTCTTTCATACATGAGTTCATTTATCTGGTTATTATTATACAATTCAATGATAGTAGGTGGTATCTTCTTTGAATGTTATCTTATTTGAGCTTCCCACTGTGGTGTGTAACATTTGTATTCCTTTTATTTGTAGGTGTGAGAGTATCTAGTTTTCTGAATGAAGAAACAAAGAAGTTTCACCAAATCAGCATTATAAATTTTTTCCATAATGGAAAACAGGAAGCTGCTTCTTGCACTCCTGCTTTAGAAAGCCAGAAACCCATAGTGTCAAAAACAGCAGAAAACTCTTCCAGGGAAAGTTTCTTCAACCAGAAGAGAGCAGCCAGAGAAAAAAGAATTGTCTCAACTTTTTCTGAAATGGTTACTGCAAGTAAACAGAAGCCAGAGCAGCAGTCTTCATCTTTGTTCCCAGACATTCCTAAGAATGAGAGGATTGCAGAAGCAATGGGAGAAACGCAGAGTAAGCAGTATTTTGACATCCCGCAGGGATTCATTTGTCCAGTCTGTTTTACAAAGCAAAAAACAGACCATCTGGGAGTTTTTAACCAGCATATTGACAAATGCCTTGGTAACTCTACTTCCAAAGGCCAGACTGAATTGCAAGAGTCACAGAAAACAGAGTTGAAACTCAATATCAGAGAAACTGAAGCAGAAAGTAGGAGCTGTACCAACTCATTTATGGACACAAATGGATGTTATACTGCTCATATAAAACAGGGTGCTGAACTGGATTGCATTGAACAAGAGGAAGATGTCCTGACAGAGTCGGTTGTTAATGTTACTTGTCAGGTCTCAGAAAAGGCAAGTAATAAAATAGGTGCAACCACCCTTCACAAAAGCATGGAGGTTAATTCATTAAATACACATATTGACTTTTGGAAACAACCTGCAAGCGTGGATTCTTCTGTTTTATCTGACGTTCATTCAGCTGAGTATCACAGCACTAGAAAAGGCACAGTTAATGATATAAACAATACCAATGCATTCAGGACAGCTGCAAATATTTCTGTGTGTTCAGTTAATGAGGAAGTTCCATTGGAAGATGTCCACCATCAGAATTCTAAAACTGAAAAGACATTATCAGAAGAGATTAGCTGTAGTATAAATGAAAGGGACAGCAAAATACAGTATTTTGGAAGCAAAGCAAAATCAGACTGCTCTACCACTAGTAAGGGTACAGCTTTTGTGTGCCCTGTCTGCAACATGAAACAAAACACATGCGACTTGGCATTGTTTAACAGACATGTGGATATTTGTTTAAACCGAGATGTTATACATACATTGACAGATAAGAGAGTATCTGCAGGAAGTTCAGGTGAGTTTAATCTGTTCAGCTGCAAAACTGTACTGAATTTTTTGTTTTAGATTGTTGGTAAAGTTTTCTAGTGTTAATGGACCACACTTCTCAGTACCTGACTGTTTACCTTTCACATGAGGTTATGATTTGAATTGTTTGTTTAATTTTGGCAACACACTTCATTAAAAATTACTTTGTTTTACTCATTACTTAGAACATTATAAACGATGACGAAAAGATTAAAAAGTATTTTTAAAAAATGAATTTAAATTTTCTGAGTACTTACCTATATGGGTACAAATCAAGATGTTTCAACCGTGTGTCTTCCTGCCCTCTCTCACTGGCAAATAGTTACTTATCTATCCTAGTATTTTCTATGCATGCCCCTTCCCTGAGAAGCAGATACTTCAGTGGTATTTTAGTAGCCTTTGGAGTCACTGAGTGTGCACTACCAACTCTGCAGTGGGCTGTTGACTGATTTCTAGTGAAGATCACTGCCAGTGACATCATGATACCCATCCCTTGGAAACAAGAGTAAGAACCCTGTGTCTAACTTGAGCCTTGACTGTGGCTAGACTGCCAGACTGAGGAGCAGATGCACTGAACCTTTTTGGGAAATGAGAAGAAAATTTAACATTAAATCTTACCCTTTTATGGTTAGCCACCCATCAACTACTGTTTTTTTATTTATTTTATTTATTTGCAGTTGGTTTACCAGGATAGTCCATTGGGCCAAAATGAACCCGTTTTCAATGGAGTCCTGGGGAGAAAAGCTCCAAAAACAATCTAGGTACATACAGTAGGTTACTAATGATAATTATACAAATGTAAAAGATTCAAGCAAATAATTTCAGAAGTACAGCAAACATTAGAAACAATATGGACTAGCGATGAAACTTGGAGATGTTATAGACTAAGAAAAGGAATATTGCAAAGTGATACAGAGTAGTTATTACTTAAGAAGCAATAACTTAATAGGTGCAGCCTAGTACATTCTTTGCAGATACCATGGGAATAATAACGTGAGTTAGGGGAAATAATAAGGAAAATTGCTGGAGTAAACATGGGAGAGAAGGAAGATGAAAATTGCCAGTGTTAGTTATGTGGGGTGAGAGCAAGAGCATTCCCACTGGGACACTAGATGTACGTGAAGAGATTTTTTGAACATATAATGGTTAGAGGTGGTGCGAATGGATGATGGTAGTGAGTTCCAAAGGCGAGCTAGACTATAGGATAGTAGGTTTTTGCCTGGGGGACGAGTTGGTTTGTGCACTTCTAATGGATTTTGATTGTTTGACCTTATTACTCTGTCAGGTAGGTGCATCTTAAAGGCAGAAGACAGGGAGGGACAGAGAGAGGGGTTGAAAATGAGCTTGTTAGCTGAGTATAGGTGCGACGATTGGGTAGTTCTAGCCATTTTAGTTTTTGGAGAGAGGAACAGTGGTGGGTGGAGGACTTATGGCTGTTAGCGAACTTGGCGATTTTGTTGTAGCAAGAGGAAAGTTTTTTTTTTTTTTTTTTAGAGTGGACTGAAGATTAGTTAGGAGTGGAGCTCCATAGAGAAGGGGGGGATAAGAAAAGAAGTAGAGAGAGTGATTTTACTGGTGGGTGTAAGGTACTGATTTTGTTGGTAGAGCATACCTAGTTTTTGATGGGTTTTTTTGATATTTAATTGTAGATGGGAGTTGAAATTGAGCTGGCTGTCAATTTGGACCCCAAGTAACTTGGCTTCTGACACCAGTTACAGAAGTGAGTTATTTTGACTAGTAATCAAGAATGTGTTTATATCAAAAGTGACTTTAGAGGGGGTAAATACCATTAATTTAGTTTTAGAAGCATTGAGTGCTAGATGGTTTATTTTCATCCATTGCTCAGTGATTGAAAAAGCATCTTGCGTAAGATTTAGGAGTATGGGGGTAGATGTGGCAGAGCAGATAATGGTAGAATCATGTGCATATTGGATGATGTTTGAGAATGGGATAGATTTGCAGAAATCATTTATAAATATGTTGAAGAGAAGGGGACCTAGTATAGAGCCTTGGGGGACTCCAGTGGGGTATTAAGAAATGAGGAGGTAGCCTTTTTCCATTTTACTGCTTGATATCTATTGGATAAGTAGCTGGAGAACCAGTTCAAAGAGGAGGGAGATAGGTTAAGTTTTGAGAGTTTAGTTAAGAGCAAGCTGTGTGAGATAGTGTCAAAGGCCTTAGAGAGGTCAAGTAGTAGGGTAGAAACAATTAGGCCAGAGTCACAAGCTTTATTTACAGTTTCAAGAAAGGAGAGGAGGGCTGTCATGGTGCTATGATTTGGTCTGAATCCATGTTGTGTGGGAGTTAGAAGGTTATTATCTAAGAGATGTGGTAGGAGTTGAAGTTGGACGCACTTTTCTAGGAGTTTAGAAATGGGAGACAGGATAGCAATGGGTCGGAAGTTAGTAACATTGTTATTGTTGCCAACTTTATGTAAAGGTATGATAAAGGCCTGTTTCCAGATTTGGGGTACTGTACATTCTTAGATGGAGCGGTTTATTAAAATGCTTATGGGATAGGCAATTGCTTCAGCAGCTATGCTAAGAAAGTAAGAAGGGATGTTATCAGGTGCGTTAGTGCATGGTTTCAATTTCAGAAGGAGTTTCTTTATAGTAGAAGTATAGGTATAGGTTTTAATGAGAATAGAGGAGAGTGGGGAAAAGGGAGTATTAGGGGGTGGTGAAGATGATGTGGAAGTTAGAGTAGGAGAAGAGGTAGAGGGTAGAGAGTTAGTAGATGGGAATGAGTGAGTAGTAGCAATGCAGGGTAGATTGCTGGTAAGGGAGGGTGGGGGTGCATTAGAGAATGAGGTGGTACTAGAGAATGAAGAGATTAATTTGGCAATAGATTCAATGAAAAAGGAGTTAACTTGGGTAGCTAAGTCTAATTCAGGAGCATTAGGGTCTGGGGTGGGGGGGGTGGTTTGCTGGGGTTAAGGGGAGTAGATACCTTTCCAGAATTTCTGAGGGTTTGTTTTATTATTGTTTTGGAGTATAGAGAAGTAATTTTGTCGATCAGAGATAAGCATTTTTACATTATTTCGAAGTGTTTTGTATTCATTGTGGAGTGGGGGGGGGGTCTTGTTTTTCTGATAGAGTGCCCAGGCTTTATCTCTATGGCGCGTGGTTGCTAGCATGTTTTTTGTAAGCCAAGGGGCGGATTTAATTTTTATTCTCTTTGTCCTTAAGGGAGCGTGAGAGTCTAGTAGTTTTAAGAATGTTGAGTTGAAGTGGGCAACTGCGTTATCTAAAGATAATGTTTTTAGACAATTCCAGTTTATTGCTTTTAGAGAGTTTGAAAAGGTTGTTGGGTTAAAGTTTTTATGGTTACGGGTAGTAATATAATTATGGGTGCGATATGGGATTTAGGGGAGTCAGTGAGTGAAGATGGGTATGTGGTCACTTAAGGGGTCGGGAAGAGTGCCACTGTCAGAAAAATAGTGGGGAATGTGAGACTAGAATCCAGTCTAGAATACTGCCGCTAGAGAGGTTTTCTGAGGGGCGTGTTAGAGTTGATTAGCTGGGAAAAATTGTAGAGGTTGATGTTAAGAGAGTTAGTTGGAGACTGAATTGGAGGCCCAGTTAATGTTCACGTCTCCTAAGATTATGGTTTCATTGCTAATGTTATTGGAGAGCCAGGAGAGGATATCTTCAAGTGTGGAAATATCCCCTGGGGGGATGTAGAGGGATGCTAGACATATGTGTTTGTGTTTGTTTACTTGAAGCAGAGTGAGGAGTAGTTCAGCGTTGTTAGTGTGGAATAGGTTTTGTTGTAGGGAGTAACTAACAAGGAAGATGAGTATAGGAGAGCTACTCCTCCACCTTTTTTGTGGGACCTGTCTTTTCTAATAATAGAATAGTTAGGTGGAATTATTTCAGAGTCTTTAATATAGGGTTTTAACCATGTTTCTGAGATAGATAGGATGTCTGGTTTATTATGCATGAGCCAGGCATGGAGGGGGTTGGGACTTTGTTAACTATACTTTGGGAGTTTAAAGAAGTAAGTAATATGGACTTGTGTATAGTGGTTGAGGTGGGGGGCCCGGGTTGGGATGGATATCACCTGATAAAAGACTGGTAATCAGATGAAGGATTGGGTTAGAGAGGTAATTGAACAGTTTAGTAAAAAAATTGGGTTCTATTGTGACTCTGAAGGATTTACTGGTTGCTATGTGGATAGTGTTTTTGAGAGGTGATGAGTTTGTATGGGAAAAGTAGGAGTTTTTTTATAGGATATAGATGGGGAGAAATAGGTGTGTGAGTGTGGGAGAGGGGAATTAAGGTGGTTGGTTACATGGAAGAATTGTGAACGGTAGGAAGTAATGGGTTGGGTGAGGTAGTGAAGATAGGAAAATTTAAGAAGTAGTAGTAGTAGTAGTAAAAAGGAGATGGATGAAGGTTTTAAGAGCATGTTGAATAAGGTTATTTAGTGGTGTAATGTTGCAGTTGTATTATATATGTATATAAGAGACTATTTTATAGAGAAGCTGGTAAATGCCTAATTAGTAGTGAGGAAGTATAGAGTTATGTAGGGTTGGAGGGGGTGAGGTTTGGGAGTGGGTGTTAGAGGGAGAATGAAGACCTATAGTCTGGGTGAGATATTCTTGGAGAGGTGAATGAAGTTTAATTTGGGCGGGAGAAGGTAAAGGGTGTTTCTAGAGTATTGGAGACTGATTGGTGTAGAATGGAAGTGGGTGTGGTTACAAGAGGGATAAAGATAGAGGTGCTAGGGGCGTGTGGGATTTGGGGGCAGGGTAGGGGAAGCGGAGTGAGCCCGAAAGGCGAATGGAGCGGGAAGAAACCAGGAGAAGATTGAGAGCCTATCAGTGGAGCATTGTTTGCAGGAGGGTAAGTTGTAGAAGGGTAGGTAGAGGGGACCTGGATGTAGTAGGTAGTGGGCTGTAAGTTATAGGAGAGAAAGTGAGAAATGAATGTAGAACTTAAGAGAATACAAGAAGTGAGTGAATTAAAGTCAATAAAAGTGGGGAGGGGATGCTATCTAGTGGACAAATGCTGAAGTGCACTTAGCCCACCAGGGCAGTCTCTGGACTAAATTGGACTGAAGGGAGAAGGGAGCTAGTGTAACTCGGGGAGCTAGATGAGGGCGAGAACGGAGAGACAGAAATAAGAGGGGTTTAGGCTGCTGGCTTTCCTGGTAGGGAGCGTACTGAGATAGCAAGCAGGATTTAAGAAATACAGTAGTTTAAAGTTTGCAGCAGATGCACATACTTCCTTATGTTCTTCTGGGAGACTCTTGGTTCAATTTCCAGAAAGGGGGTTGAGGCAGCAGAGTAGTTATTATTGCTTGAGCAATTGGATGAGTTTAGTTACTTTAGTTAGGTCTAGGTGTCCACCCAGGTGAAGTCCCAGGGGGAATTCAGGGCAAAATAAGTTCCTTATGTTCTTCTGGGAGACTCTTGGTTCAATTTCCAGAAAGGGGGTTGAGGCAGCAGAGTAATTATTGCTTGAGCAATTGGATGAGTTTAGTTACTCTAGTTAAGTCTAGGTGTCCACCCAGGTGAAGTCCCACGGGGAATTCATGGCAAAAAAGTTCCTTATGTTTTTCTGGGAGACTCTTGGTTCAATTTCGAGAAAGGGGGCTGAGGCAGCAGAGTAGTTATTATTGCTTGAGCAATTGGATGACTTTAGTTACTTTAGTTAGGTCTAGGTGTCCACCCAAGTAAAGTCCCAGGGGGAATTCAGGACAAAAAAGTGTAGGAGCACACTCTTAGCCAAGAACGCACAGCAGCCGAGAATGGGCGAAGTTTAAAGATCCCTGTTTGTTCCCAGACTTTGTTCTAGTGCACTGTAGATGGAAACTGAAATACTGCACCAGCTGGTCAGTCCTTTGGACTGATGTAAGATTTTGCAGTGATGTGTTTTCAGTAGAAAGATAAATGGCAAGTTTTACATTGCAATGATTTTACATCTGAGGTAGACTGTCACTGGTTTTGTATATATTTTTGTTCTAGTTGTCCAGCTAGGGTGAAGCCCATTTTCAGTGCAAATCTAAGCACTGTTTGATTAAATCACTTGCTTAGAGTTACGCAAGCAATCCTCACTGTGATGCTCATTAGCAGTTCATAATCTTAAAGGTCTATGCTACTGTACATTTACCAGATCTCTACAATTTTCTTCACGTGACGTGTCAGTGCTAACAGAGGTAAACTGGGCATTTGGTATTTTTCTTTTGTAAAGTTCTACCTGTCTACAAGCCACAGAATAGTTGATTTTGTGATATATTTTTACAGCATGTAAGTAAAAAGCCCTTGGCTTGTGAGAAAACAAATGCAGCATAGTAAGCTGAAAGGTCCTTGGAACTTCATCTTTACACCAGCCACAGAAAATGTATATACTGTTCTGTTTTGTTACATGTCATAAAAGTTAACACTGTCTGGAGAAGGTTGTCTGTCTGAAAACAAACTCATTGAAGACAAAATTGGCTCGACGTACTCAGAAACCAAAATATTTAAAGCTATCTTGTCTAACTACAAATTCAACAAAATGCAAGACATTCTTTTCAGATTTACTAAAGTGCTTATTAACCAAAGCACTAGTATTCTATTAGAGTGAAAAACAGACAGTAAGCCAAAACAACACTGTCCAAGTACTGACAAATATTAACATCTGAACCATAAGAATTCATGTAAAACAAACAATAAAAAGAAGACATTTCAGTCAGTAAGTATAATTGCAGTAAAATGTGACTGCTCCAAAGGAGATACTTGTTGAAAGCAAAGTCAGTTATGTTTTTAGAAGGCTGCTGAACCAGGCCAGAGTTGAATATTCCCAAAGCCAATGAGTTAGTAGGTTCTGAAGACATGGAGTTAGATTAGCAGTGACTGAAAACCAAATATTTCTAACGACATCTGATGGAGCCATTCTGATTAGGCCATGTTTTGTAACAGCAGTTGCTTAAATAGCTTTCATTAAACTTGGCTCAGCAAGGTGGAATCATTTTATAAAGTATGAAACCAGCAGACATTAACTGCCTTCAAAACTAAGCTGAAAGAACATCAAGAGGAAGGTGTCAGAGCTTGCTTTCTTTACAGTGGTTAATGTATGCATTTAAGTAAAGCATTTAGTCCATACTTTGTACTACTAAAAAATCCTGCAAATGTTGTAATAATGTGTATTTTTAACAGATTTTCTGAGTTGTTAGATATGTTACTGATCCCCATGCTTTTGCAGTTATACTGCTTGCATTATTACTACTGTATAATGTTGCCATCTTGGTCCTAGGTTGTGACCAAAAAGGGTATTCTGACTAGTCCAGCTGCTCGGTTAACAAACTGCAATTACTAAATAAGTAAATTACTAGCAGAAAGAACATAGTACCTGAGGGTTAATAGTCAAAACCAGTAACCTGCTTCAGATTCGAGAGACCTTAGTCATGCATGTTTAAAAATAATACGGAATCAAATTAGAAGCTAGAGTAATCTCTGCAGCTAGGGCATTTCTTGGCAAAATAATTCAGTAACTCAGCTGCTGAATTTTGAGTGAAGTGTAGATGATTTTGTCAGAAAACCCAAGGTGTGAAGGGCAGTACAGTAGTGCAAGCAAGACACGACAGAGTCTATCTGATATTTAGAGATCTTTTTTGTGTTATCAACTGCTTGTTCTTGATGTTCCATGAATGAAGGCAAGATGACTTTACCACAGCTGACACCTGTTCCCAAACTCCAAGATTATGCAGCTTCGACACAAATTCAGCTTTATTGATGCCTTAAAAAGTAAAGAGGGAAGGAACAATGTTGATGAATCTCTTAGTGGCATTAACAGGTGTAGTGTCAGCAAGGCACCTTTCACTGTTCTCCTGTCTGGCAGTTCCCTCTCATTTAAGTCGAGGAACCAAAAAAAAGGCTCTTTAAAAGCTTTTCCTCCCATTAAACTGTAGCAAACTGCTTTGCTACATTTGAAACACTTCAGCCCTGACCACAAATGCATTATTGGCATTCATTTTTGAATGCTTTACCAACTGAGCAGCATCTGCTAATCATGCCTCCTGACACCTTGCTCCAGTGTGATTGCCTCCTTCACCCTACTCTAGTTAGTCTCTGACTATTATATAGCCATAGATGAAAATGGCCTCTAATAAATATTCCCTAAAGACAGTTTAAACACTGTGAAAAGCATTGTAATCAAGCTCAAACCTTATGCAACTCCACAGTGCTTTGGGTAAGAATCATAGGAATTCAAACCCAAAACCAACCTAGGATATGGCTTGAAAAGTATGAGGTAAAGCCATAAGTGAGCAATGAGAGCAATTTACAGTAAGAATGCAGAAGATTGCACTGGATGCCATGAACAGAAGTCAGATTTTGCAGACAGATTAAGAAAGACCAAAACAGAGTAGAAGTCACTGATCAGTAACTATAAGACAAATATTCAAAATGCCAATAGAGTCAGTTTTGTGACTACTATGGTGGGAGAAAAAACGGATTGATAAAAGTAAACAAGTCCAATGATTGTAAAATTGAATTTAAGCTGTAATATAAGCTGTAATATTTTTTTTGGATAACCTTACCAAGAAGTCAAAGGTTTGAGATGAAGTGGAAACTTTCAATATTGCAGGGATCCAAAGATGGTATTATAAGAAGTGAGGTAACTAAGGCTTCCTTTGCTAAAGCTGGAAAAACCCCAGTCCTCAGAGGGTACTAGTATCTGAAAAATAATGGCTCCAGCACATCCATTCAGGCAATAACGATTTTTTTTTTTGGGGGGGGGGGGTGACAGGGATCCAACCCACAGGCTGTAAGATGCAAGCTAGTGATCACAGAAAGGGGCTTATCATAACTGAGAATAGTAAGCACTGTGACCAGGATTATGAAGAACAAGTCTAAACTAGGACCAGAGAAATGTATATGGAGTCTGGAGGAAGAAGCTCTGAATTTGAAAATCTGAAGAGACATCTCACACTAATGTGATAGAAAGGTCTTATGTCTTTTTTATATAGGCTGGGATTCATAGACTGTCCTCCCCCACACCTAGAAAAACATGGCCAGTTGTCTGTCTGCTGCCGAGATCCTTCTGGACAGATCATCTGTTTTTTCGAGGCTCATATGAACACAGTGCTTGCCCAGATCAAGTCAGTTGTTCCAAAAACCGTCCACATCCCCAGCAATGCTCTAACATGTGTCCTCCTCACAGCAGGTAAGGAATGCACCTCAAAGTCAAGCCATGGCTTGTGCCTTGAGCAGTATAGGCTTTACATGACTTTGGGCAAACCAGCTGAAGGCAGCAGATTGGGATCTGCTGTAGTCTAATGCTAAAGCATCAGGACCCCCCCACCCACTTACCTTCCCCCCACACACACACACACACACACAAACATGTGTGTGTGTGTGTATATATATATATATATATATATATATATATATATATATATATATATATATATATATATCCATGCAGTTTTCCAGGGGGAAGCTGAAGAAGTGTGAAAGAAAATTAATAAATGACTCCAGAAATATTACGACACTAATCAACTCTATATCTGGAGGAGTTAAAATAGGACATCCTATAACAACATAGTGGATCAGGTGATGTTCGGGCCAGGAGACCAGCCCCACCTCCATGTTAGAAGTACTCACATCCAAAAGAAGTATCAGATGAAAATTTTGTCATAATCTGTGGTTTACAGAGGTAATTAAATTTGATCAATTTTTTTCATAATGCAGGAAATTCCTTGGTATGAACTGCCAGCTCGTCAGTCCATATGTTGAAGTCATCAAGGACCAAACAATTTTAGTGACACAACACAGAGTTGACATGGAATTTGGTAAATTCTTGTAGGAATGCAGTCATATAGCTGAGTGGATGGTAGATGAGAAACCCACATTTTGTTCCTGCAGCCAGGGCATGTTCAAATGGGGTGGTACTCCTAGTGACAAATTGGGCCATCAAACCACTAATTTAAAACAGAATGCACACACATCCCATCTTACCCTAACAGGGTGCTGAATAATGGAGACATCTAGTGGTATAGCATCAGCAAGGCGAGGTCCAAATCTTTCATCAAACCATGTCCATCTTGTGAAAGCGAGGTCCACTTCATTCAACAAGTCAGAGGTAACCCTAACCATATTGTGGATGGACTTCACAGTAGTATGTAGGCCAGTGAAATACAGGACCCACTTACTTTCCAAATGTGACCACCTGAGAGCCCTGGGTACAGCCTGAAGGAATGATGGATGGACCTCATGAGACTCTTTCTTCCCAGAGCAGAACTTAAATGTTCATGTGCTCACCAAGGATGGACCCAAAGGCCCAATTCCTTCATCTGGCACCATGTCTGTTCAAGATATGAAGATGCTTACAACTCTGAAAACCTAATCTTGGCAGACAATAAGAAACAGAGGGGTGGCTTGCCTGCAGAGCAACCCTGTTGTGATGTATCGCCTCAGGACCAAAACTGAAGTTTATAAGTAATAACATATATGTAATATATTTAAATGAGAGAGTAACAACATAGCCGAATAATAAAATACCATCTTAAGTTACTAGAAAACTAGCCAAAACAGGCTAAACTGAATCTCTGTGTCAATGTCTAGCCCAGTAGGTCTCCCATAAAGTATCAGAGCAGCTAGTAGGGTATTATGAAAAAAAATGGAGCTTACCTAAAATATTTACATCTAACCAGTGGGTAGTTCATAGGAGGTTATTAGGCTATTGGCCCTAGGGCCTCTATAAGCCTAGCCATGTTATACCCTTATTCCGTTATTGACCTTGTTGTGTGGTCTATATTTGCAGCACAAGTCTATTATCAGCACTGATTACCCTTATCCAAGAGGGACATAGGTGACACTCCCGGAGTAAATTTACAGTCCCATGCAGTTGTTTAAATAGGATCATTGAGGAGCTCTGTTTTATGTGAATTGGGAGTTTGTTCCAGAGGAGTGGCAATCTCTGGGAGACATATATGTCTGTCCAGCATGTCCTGTTAACATTGCAGGCTAGGTTAAGATCCCTAGAGAGAGAGAGAATCTTGTCTCATCTGACTTCCAGATGTGCAGCATTTCCATCAGAGCGGGGTCCGAGACTGCTCTATAGGCCAAGCACAAGTCACTTCTCAGCAGCATGTAAGATACAGAGTACAGTGACAGGGCCTTCAGTCTGTCCATGTAGGTCATATGTTGAAGTTCCTGAATTTTCTTGGTGAGAAACTTCTGAGGTCTCTCCAGCTGCTTCAGGTGTCTGATGAGGTACATACACAAGGGAATGTTGTACTTTATTGCAGTCTGATGAGGGATAAGTACAGGGGAGTTGTAACATCATTAGCTGTGGATGTGATGCCCTTACTTATAAGATGTGCAACATAGAAGGCCTTCCTTACTACTGTGGACAGGTGCTGATCGAAATTAAGGTTGCTATCAACCCGTGTTCCCAAATCTCCCACCACAGGGTTTGATCTAAGGGGAGTTACAGTTAATGTTGTAATTTGCACGGGCTTCCCCTTTGCCAAAAGGATGATAACGCATTTTTTTTAAATTTTAAGTCCATGGCTTTGACACATATAATTTGACTGTGTAAGTCCTTTTTGTAATATGTCCATCATCGCTGGGAGGCTTACTGATTGCACCCAGTTTGCAGTCGTCAGCGAATGTGGTAAGTCACAGGCCATTTATTTTCACTTGGACTTTTGAGAAATGGAGTCTAAGCAGTAGAGAGCCTAGCACAGATCCTTGTGGTACACCACTGGTAACTGGCCTGCTGGTAGAGGTGGAATCCCCAACTTTGACTGTATGCATGCTGTTGGTGAGCCAGTTGTATACCCATCTAGTGACATATGGGTTAATTTCTCAATGATGCCTGAGTTGGGGATTGTGTCAAAAGTCTTGGCTAAGTCGAGACAGGCTGTATGTACTGTTTTGTCTCCATCCAGGACTTTGGTGACATTCTCGAAGAAGTGCACCAGGTTTAATAAGCATGAATCTACTCTTAATGAAGCCAAATTGGGTCAGGTCAAGAGTTTGAAGGTCACCTTTGCCTTTGTTGATGAGGTCCATGATGATTCCCTCACTGCCCTTGCAGATAAGGCTGGTTAGGCTTATGGGTCTATAGTTCCCAGACTTGGTTGATGGACCCCTTTTGTGCAAGGGGATTACTGTTGCTGTTTTCCACTCTGCTGGGACAAAGCCAGTACTTAGACTGTGGCAAAGGTGAGAATCAACCCTGTACCTTATGTCTGTGTTACACATCTTAACCACTATGCCAACCAGACATATTTGGTTGAAAAAAACAAGGTAAAAATAAATGAGCAACATATCAGTGATCACTTAAAACAATAACATTCCAGAGGTCAGCAGATATCTGACAGATTTACTTCAAGAACCCCTGATAGTAACCCAGAATAATAAAGGCTTACTGATGTTGGCCTTTCTAAAAAGCAGACTCCATGCTTTATATTTTGCCATTGGCAAAGAAAATAAGAGACTTATAAATTAAAGGATAAAAATTGATATGATAAGAAAAAAATGCTTTATTTGAAGATATTAAATTGAACTTGATAAATCCAAAAAAGGACTTGTGGAACATTTTGAGACAGTTTCAAGCCTTTTCAGGATATAAAATTAATGATAAAACAAAGGCTATCGCTATAAATTATGTGCACACACACACACTGGTTCAACAATAGACATATTTATGGGGACACAGTAAGACAGAGTATTTAAAGTATAGATTAAAAATAAAGCTTCTGTTATGGCAGCTAATGATATATGGGAATAAACTAAACAAAATATAGTGCAAAAATTGAGAAACTGGAAACTCTTGTTTATAGATATGAATAGTAAGATACAAGCAGTAAAAACATTTTGTCCCTTTAGTTTTGTATACAGGGTAAGCTTTTTTTTATCTACCAGAGAAGTTGGGTGGAATGATTAATAGAGTTGAAGGAATTTATCTGGGAGGGAAAGAGGACAAAAAATGCGCTGGTCCTCCCAGTAGAACACGATGGTTTAGGATTTGCCTTATTGGAATGAATATTTTAGAGCTAGGCAGTGTTAGGGCTCATATACTTAACAAAAATAAGAGAGTATAATTCAAAGGTCAAAAGGATGATAGATCCTGGGAGAGTTCAAATAATGAAAGACTGTGATTTTCAATGCAGATCCTTAAGGAGACTAATAAGTATACATAATCTATTTACAAAGATGCAGAAAATATTCTAAGAACTTAGCCAACATGGCAATGGAAAAATGAGATTTTGCCAACAGAGATGACTGCAAATAAGTATACAGAAAATAGGCAAGAGAGAACTATAATTTACTGAAGAAAATTGACAAAGGAACCAATTTCATGTGAGCACAAAAAAACTAGAGAGGGAAAGGCAACAGAGTGGAATGAGTGCACGGAGAAGTTTGGACTGCATGTTAGAGACTGCCTTCCCTGCTGGGGGTTGGTATCACAGTACAGCCAAAGAGAGAGAATGGTGGGGGTCCTAAGTGAAATCCTATTTGTTGTAGAGGCTTTAATTGAATCTTGAACAGAAGCTGCTGTTAAGATGGATAATTAGTAGGGCATATAAGAAATTGCCTGATTAACCATAAGAATAATTCAGAAGTGGTTAGAAAAGATTGGGAATAGAAACTGGAAAAGTGATTTACAAGGGAGTAATGGGAGGGCATATGTATGACTCAGTTATGCAACAAAGTCCATAAGGTTTAGATGTTTTGCTTGGAAGTGTTTGTATAGGTGTTTTTTTATACCCCAAGCAGACTTAAAATAATTTTTCCTCTGGTAGATAGCAAGTGCTAACTCTGATGGGGAAGAAGGAGCTTAATGGGAATATGTTTTTTGGGAGTGCAGTAATTGGCAAATTTAAAAAATTCTGTACATAGTCCTTTGTGAGAAACACTAGGGGAGCAAATGATTGTAATTAAGAAAATGATTCTTTGTGAGCCGGGACACAGGATTTAAATTGCCTTGACATATTAATGTCTTGATGAGTTTAATTCTGTTGGCTGCCAAAAAGCAATTACTATAAAATGGAAATCAGAATCTAAACCAACTGTATTTGAAGTGTTGAATATTGTAAAAGCGGTAAAAGCACTGAAAATATGATATTTAAAAAAGGGAAGCAGCAAATTACATAAATGGAATTTGTGAGAACAATGCATGCAAAATAATTTTGAGGAGGAATGAGGTGCAAGAGAAGACAGGAGTTGAGTAATTTCTGTGACAGACTGAATGACAGCTGTTAAAGAAAGAAAACCTATGTAATTTACAATATGTTTACATAGAAAGCAATGTAAAAAAATACAGGGTCCCATAACAGTCCACATGAGGACAACTGTTGGGTGCTGGTAGCAGTCTGCACTCTTGGAAGGGAAAAAGAAGGGACTAAAATAGATTCTAGCAAAATTTGCTGACATTAAGAAGTTTGCAGAAGCTTGTAGAACAAAAGAAGCAAGAACAGCTAAACTTTTGTAAAGAGCCCAATCTGTGGGACCCACAGCAGCTGACATTGTTTCACAAAACACAACTGTATTTGAACAAGAATAGGCTTTCATAAAGATTCAAGGTGATGCCAAATCAGTTAAAAGTAAATGCCAATTGATATTACCCAAGACAGCCATTGTAGCCACACTTTGCTATTGTAGGTAGATTGAGAGAGAGATGGAAAAAATAAAGGTCTTCACATATTCTGACATTCTGTTACAGTTTACATAAACATCAAGCTCAACATTCAGTTACAAGTGATTCTGCAGATATTAGGCAAGTCCCAGTGACTTTTTTTGCTTAAACCATTTTAAGAGAAGGCCGAGTAGTAATATAGTCAGATGTCAGTACACCATTCTGAAAAACACAACTGAGTAACAGTAGAGATTAGGAGGCATTTTGGGTAGCTTGCATGTTGTGAAAGAAATCTTCAGCAGTCCCAACAGGTAAGTAGAGCTATTAACAAAACAAGCGGACTACCAATTGAAATAACTTGATATTCATTTTAGCACTGACTACTCAACCAAGGCGTATGGCTAAACAACGTAGGTCCAAATCAGACAGAGTCAAGTTAAAGTAAAACTGACTGATTAAAAAATACTGATAGCAAAGACTGTGGTGGCTAGGCAGCCAGTTGCTGCCAGTCCTACCTCTTAAGTCCAGAAAAAGTAGTCCTGTTGTTTTCCAGGAGTCAAATACTTTATCTACCATTCATACACCGGTGTCAGGCAACCATTTATTAATATATTTATGTGTAACGGTATTTACTGCCAGAGCTTTTTCAGATCTGTGGACTTCTTCCAAATTGATTATAAGATTATCAAACGTAGGAAGGTCTGTAACCTTTCCTGTCCTAGTTATAGTTTTCTTTGCCACTATAAGTAACAAAGCCAACAATGCCATCTCATGCTTCAGCTGTTCTTCTTTATTCCAGTAAGCAAGATGATCTTGGGAGGACAATATGATTTTGGGGGGTATTCAGAGGTTGACCAGTAATCCTGGAAGATGATCTTGTTGAGATGTGTTTGTGATGGACATTGCCATAAAGTGTAAAGCCAGGTCTCTCTTTCCTCCATTCTGTACCTATCCAAGTCGGATAAGCAATGAAAAAAATTAACAGGTGTGTATGCGGTATGTAAAAGTAGTTGTGGAAACATTTCCAAAAAGAAACCCAAAATATCTTGACTTGGAAGGAATATTGGAAGGCAAGGCAAGTGCTCCCCCATTCCTCAAGTTCCAGTTTTGTATTTTAGCAGTAACTCACATTTGGGTGTGGTGACTGCAGGATTTACCCAGGTCTTGTGGTTTGATCATGAGGGCATGTTTGTGATCAAATACGTTTACATAGAAAGCAATGTAAAAAAATACAGGGTCCCATAACAGTCCACATGAGGACAACTGTTGGGTGCTGGTAGCAGTCTGCACTCTTGGAAGGGAAAAAGAAGGGACTAAAATAGATTCTAGCAAAATTTGCTGACATTAAGAAGTTTGCAGAAGCTTGTAGAACAAAAGAAGCAAGAACAGCTAAACTTTTGTAAAGAGCCCAATCTGTGGGACCCACAGCAGCTGACATTGTTTCACAAAACACAACTGTATTTGAACAAGAATAGGCTTTCATAAAGATTCAAGGTGATGCCAAATCAGTTAAAAGTAAATGCCAATTAATATTACGCAAGACAGCCATTGTAGCCACACTTTGCTATTGTAGGTAGATTGAGAGAGATGGAAAAAATAAAGGTCTTCACATATTCTGACATTCTGTTACAGTTTACATAAACATCAAGCTCAACATTCAGTTACAAGTGATTCTGCAGATATTAGGCAAGTCCCAGTGACTTTTTTTGCTTAAACCATTTTAAGAGAAGGCCGAGTAGTAATATAGTCAGATGTCAGTACACCATTCTGAAAAACACAACTGAGTAACAGTAGAGATTAGGAGGCATTTTGGGTAGCTTGCATGTTGTGAAAGAAATCTTCAGCAGTCCCAACAGGTAAGTAGAGCTATTAACAAAACAAGCGGACTACCAATTGAAATAACTTGATATTCATTTTAGCACTGACTACTCAACCAAGGCGTATGGCTAAACAACGTAGGTCCAAATCAGACAGAGTCAAGTTAAAGTAAAACTGACTGATTAAAAAATACTGATAGCAAAGACTGTGGTGGCTAGGCAGCCAGTTGCTGCCAGTCCTACCTCTTAAGTCCAGAAAAAGTAGTCCTGTTGTTTTCCAGGAGTCAAATACTTTATCTACCATTCATACACCGGTGTCAGGCAACCATTTATTAATATATTTATGTGTAATGGTATTTACTGCCAGAGCTTTTTCAGATCTGTGGACTTCTTCCAAATTGATTATAAGATTATCAAACGTAGGAAGGTCTGTAACCTTTCCTGTCCTAGTTATAGTTTTCTTTGCCATTATAAGTAACAAAGCCAACAATGCCATCTCATGCTTCAGCTGTTCTTCTTTATTCCAGTAAGCAAGATGATCTTGGGAGGACAATATGATTTTGGGGGGTGTTCAGAGGTTGACCAGTAATCCTGGAAGATGATCTTGTTGAGATGTGTTTGTGATGGACATTGCCATAAAGTGTAAAGCCAGGTCTCTCTTTCCTCCATTCTGTACCTATCCAAGTCAGATAAGCAATGAAAAAATTAACAGGTGTGTATGCGGTATGTAAAAGTAGTTGTGGAAACATTTCCAAAAAGAAACCCAAAATATCTTGACTTGGAAGGAATATTGGAAGGCAAGGCAAGTGCTCCCCCATTCCTCAAGTTCCAGTTTTGTATTTTAGCAGTAACTCACATTTGGGTGTGGTGACTGCAGGATTTACCCAGGTCTTGTGGTTTGATCATGAGGGCATGTTTGTGATCAAACAAAGCCAGCTCTGGGTAAATCCATCATTACCCATAGCCAAACCTAAGTTATTGTTATATAACATTGTTTAATAAACATTTTTAATTATGTCATTTTATGAAAGCTAATTTCCATTAATCTCTTTCATGTAGAGGACATTTGGTGTAGTGGACAGGAGTAGTGTTCATGTGTGTACCTGTTCTTACATAGTACATTAGCCTGCATTCAGTTTGCGTCAGTTTTTTTCTCTGTCTGAGGGAGTTAGGAGTGATATGTATGCAACTGGCAAGATGGTTGTATTAGGATGCTCAGACATTCTTGACATCATGATTTTCAATTTTTATTTCATTGTTGTACGTTATTCTCTGAGGAGCAGTTTTGTGCTGTATAGGTTGTATATGTATATGATTATTATATGTATATATTACAGCTTAGCAATTTATTTATTTTACATTTGTAAACCGGGAGAGTTCAACTGGATTTATGTCCATTTTCAGTGGAGGCCCGGGGAGAAAAGCTTCAGAGCAGTAAAATAATTAACAAGAGAAAGACATGTTAACCAAAAGGTTCAATTAAAATATAGAGTACACAATCTTTATACTTCGTATAGAAGTATAGTACATATAAGATAGTGAGTTAACCAAAGAGTATATTTGCCATCGTTCACAGGCTACATTAATATATACATGTTACAGAGGTGTTTAACAGCAAGTATAGCAGGAAGATAGAGTAGATAACTTCCATAACTCATTTCTACACATGAGAGACCTGCTCTGTCCTTTAGGTTTCTTTACAGTGTTCAGTGATACTATTACCCCATGCAGACATTACAAAAGCAGTTACTCTAGTTGCTGGAAAACAGAGACATACAAGTTACTATTTAATGGTAGTACAGGTACATAATCTGTGATTCAGGAAGCGTGTTTTGAGTAGTTTTTTGAATTGGGTGGTGGAGTTATTTAAGTTTGCTTTCTGCTTAGTGATTTGCTGAACATGACAACTGTAGCTTTTATTTTTAGTATGTACAGTTGCATGGATTTGTTTTTTTTTTTCTTGGGGGGGGGGCTGGACTTGTTCCTATGGATAAGGCTGGATGTACAGCAGTCACACTGATTGTGTTGTCCAATCAGTGTGCACATTTATGAAGAGCAAGCTTCATTGTACAATTAATTGTTCTCAGAACTTTAATTTCTCTCTCTACTTTTTCTTGAGGTGACCTGCTTATATATTCTACTAATCAGCAAGTTCCTGGAGAAACTCTCCTTTCTGAGCTTCTGGAAGGAAAGTTGTTGAGCCTGAATGATTTTTGTAGCTATTGCCTTGGATCTCTCTTCCAAATAATATTTTTCTGCACCCAATTGGCCCATTCATTTTTCCAGCAGTTGAGAGCTATCTGGGCTGTTTCCCCAGTGAAGGTCAGATTCAGGTGTTAGAGACAAGTTGCAGATCCTTTGGGCTGTCCTACCTCCACCCCCACCGCAGACTTGTGAGCTCCATTGTAGCTGCCTTGCGAGATGCATGTGCAACTTTTAACCAAGCGGTACGCCACTTATAGTGCAGATAGGTTGGCTGCTCATGCTGCAGCAATACACCTGTATTCTTGCAAACAGTGCAGTGAGACCGTCCCCCCCCCCTGGGATTGACAAGCTGGCATTGGCTATTTCTCAGTTCCTCCAGTGCTAATGCCGTTAGTCGAACATCAGTTATCTGGCATCCATTCTTTGGTAATATCAAGAAGGTTGTTGAGTCACAGCTTGATTCTATTTTACAGCAGTAATCAACTCACTATCATTCTGTACTGATTTTTACTCTAGACTTGGTACTAATGCACCCCTTGCATACGTTTTTAACGACCTCTTAGTGGTAAGGGCAATGCCTTCTTTCCCTGTTTGGTCTTCTTTAATCAGTCTTATGCATTTTGTATTGTGGACCATGAAATCCTCTTACACTATTTTCAGACTTATTGTGAGGCTACCAGTACTGTCTTGAAATGGGTTGCCTTCTACTTTCTACTTTCAGGACAGTCTACTTTCTACTTTCAGGACAGTCTTGCATAGATTGTCTCTTGGATAAACACTTTAATTCTTCACTGTATTGTGTCTGCCATCCCACAGTATTCCACTGTGGATCCTTTAATTTTTTCAGTGTATTTGCTTCCATTTGGAAAACTTTGTTAGGGGGAAGAGGCCTTTAATATCATTGCTACACTTAAGATACCCTGCCCTGCCTCTCTTCCTCTTAGGATATGTCTACTGTGACTACAGTTGGTAAAGAAGCTTGGATGGCTAGAAATCATATGAAACATATTCACATCTAAGCCAGTGACTATGACTGCAAATGACACTTTAAGGGATTCTGGCTGTCCACTTTTAAAACGTAGCCATTATTTATAGTGCTAATAGGCTAGAATTAAGGCGAAAAAACACAGGCATAATTTTGGACAACAGATTGATACTGAAGAACCAGGTATATTCAATGTCAAGTCCATTATGTTTCCATTTAAGAAACAGTGCACACATTACCCATGCAAACTTTCTGTGGTTGTGCATTCTTTGTCCTGTTCTCATCTTGATTACTTTAACTCCCTGTAATTAAGGCTTCCTAACACATAAGTAGACCAATTTCAGCTGGTACAGAACTCTGCAGTCCATTTACTTACAGGTACTTTAAGTTATGTACATTACTCTAGTTCTGAGCAATCTGCACTATCCTGCCTGGCAGTTCAATCTCATACCATCTTTAGTGTGTTTAGTTCTACAAATGTTCAGTCACCCCTGTTTTGAAGGTGCTAATGATCACCTAAAGATCTGGTAGGCCCATATCTTCCTCTTCCTTTGAGTTGATGAGTATTTCATCACTGCACCTGGAAATGTCAGGCTTCTTTCTTTTTGGCATTAGGCAACACACCTCCAGAATTTTCTTCCCAGTTGTCAGGGAGTTCCCCCACCCTGGCCAGCTTCAAAACGTCAATGAAAGCCCTCCATTGTTTAAGACCGTCACTTGTTTCATCTTGATTTAATATTTTTTCTTCCATCCGCTTAATGTGTATGTGTTTTATTATGTTTTAACTTTATTTATTTTAATGATACTTTGATAAAAATGTGATACACTTGAGGTTTAATTACTGGAACTTATTCCTTAACCTCTTGTACCTCAAAAAGTCTCCTTGCCCCACTACTATTTTTGTTTTGTATAGGCATCATTTAAAAAAATGAATAGTGCTTAATTAGTTGCACCCAAAATTTAGTCTGGTATGTCCAGCTGTGGAGGTATAACTTAGAGTGGTTCAAACAAAATATCTATCAGTTTCTCCAGGTACATTACATCTAGATTAGTGACCAGTGTTATCTGGAGTCTGTATTTGCATGTAGCATGGGCAATGATCTCAAAATGCCCTGTGCTTCCCAAAACATATCACCAAGGTCATGATTCAGTGAAATCTGTTATTTGCATCCTGCATTCTGTTATCTAGAACACTAGCACATCATATTACTTGGGTGCGTCAGCCTTTACTGGATAACTGAATCCAGATCATAAAGCCTCCATGATTGTTATGGAGAGAGAGATTTATCTCTTGCCACTTAATTTTTCTTTCCTTACCATATAAATTATAAAATAGTATAGTTAGGTGACTAAAAAGAAGCCACAAGGAGAGATCAACTTCAAGAAACTGAGGGCTGTGAATTGTTAAAGGGAGAAGAAACATTTTCACCGCTTTTGCAGAATATCCGATAGAAGGATTTTGCATTGTTAATAATAGCAAGGTACAGCTTTATTGAAGTACTACACAAAATTATTTGATGGATGTACAGTTTGCTTTGCAAATGTACAATATTATAACCATAAGCGTTAAATGTTGACCTGTATTGGTGGGTTTTAATGTGTTATGTGAACTGATTGTATTAATAGTCTTTTACTTTTAATTTTTTTTTTTTTTAGCATAATGATTTTCCTTGGTGTGTTCGAGTAATTGTAGTGAAGCTATTTGTGAGACTAGGTAAACTAGCTGTGTTATTTTTATTTTAATCTCTCTTGAGATGATAATATAATTTGTAAAACAGATGAAGCAGACTTTTTTTTGGCAGTTTATTAAAATACCCAGGCTTAGATTAGGGTAGTTAACTTGATAGAACTAATCTGATTCCAATCCAATTTGCACAATCTTAATTCCACTTTAAGGTCACTCTGAGTTTATGCTTTGTACTAATGATTTATGATTTTTATTTAATGGAAAGTCTGGTCAATTAAATCAACTGTCTTCTGTTCTGGGTAAAAAAAATCTCCCCATTTCTGACCAGACCAATTAGGAATACCACTGGTGAATGCATTCTACTGGCTGAACTTGAAAATAGTCTCCAACTAATTGCAGCAGCTTCCAAAAGAAATTCCTCCATTGTTCAAACAGTCTCTAATTCTGTCTGCCATTGCATTCCCCTCTCCCCCCTAGAAATGAATGCCACTGCAAAACTGTACAAAACACCAAGTGGCTACCTGTCTAACAACATGGGAACCTTCTCCTGGGCTCACAGCTATGCAGTCTTCACAGGGATGAAACCTTCTTCAGTAGCCTCTAAACTAGTTGGATGAATGCTTTCATATAATCTTATGTCATAACCACTGGGGCCCTCTTCTGCAAACTCCCAGGATGAAATTTCATTGCACCTACTTCTCATGAGCTAGTCTTGTCCGCAAACTATGGGAATCTTTCATGCATAGAGGAGCAGCTATGAATGTGGTTGTACAGTGCTTTTGTGTACAGCTCAGAACAGACCTCATTGTCATCCGGGTTTGAAGGTGCTTAGAAGTTTAATTAACTCTCACGTAGTTTGAGGTAATTGGCCTTAGCAGAGTTCTTAATAAGTTTGGAGTTTGATGGGGGTTCTAGGTTAGTTTTAATACTAAAGGAGGTCATTTTGTCATCAGATCTTACCAGGGAGGAGTTAATGAATGGGAGGGAGCAGCATCCCCCATGTTTGTGAGTACTAGGTCTAAGATATTTGTACCTCTGTTTGGGGAGCTAACTAGTTGCTCCAGGGTGTTTGCGTTGACAAAATCCAGAAACCTCTGAGCAAGTGAATTATGGGGCATATAAGTCTCCCAGTTTATGGAAGGGTAGTTGAAGTCATCCATAAGTATGGTGTTAGGCTGATTATTGAGATTCCAGTAGGTTTAGGTAGGAGGTGTGGTTTTCCAGACTCATGTTAGGGGATCTATAGCTAGCAAAGATATGATAAGGGGTCACACCTATGGTTAGTTGGGTATGGAGCAGCTCAAGTGAGTCATGTTGTTGGACCAGTCTAGCAGTGTACTTATCTTTTATGAACACTGAGACACCTCCCCCTTTGTTTTATCCTGAGCTGAAGGGTATCGAAATGTATGAAAGGCATTGTAACCTTTGATAGCTGGTGTGCTTTTTGTGGTTCTAAACCATGTTTCCGTGACTACATATATGTCCATGTTCTCCAGGGTAAGGAGTGCTTCCAGGAAGTGCAGTTTATTTAAACTCCTAGCATTGAACAACAGTACCTTTAGGTAGTCATGAGTGATTTTTGTTATGTTGGAGGATTTAACAACTTGGCACAGCCTAAAAAAAGGCACTATGGGGATAGATTTTTTTCCAGTATCCAGAAACTAAGTGGTGACAAGTGCAAACCATCTCTGGCAAAACATTGTGGTTTGTCGATCATGTCTCCCCTAGCTGAACTTGTTGTGACACCAGAAACTAAGCCAGTTGTTGAAGTCAATCATTTTTTGCTGGTACTGTAGCATCATCATTGGTGAAGGTAAGATGCTACTCAGGGCTAGATTCATACCCGCCTGGGACACATATTCAGAGAGCTCTATCATATCTCTCTTCATGTAGTGTAGTGTGGTGAGGTACGTCTTAGGTCATTTACACCCACATGGAGTATGACCATTTCTTACTGGTACTTTTTGATTTGAAGACCTAAGTGCATGTGTTATCCGGTGGATCCTGGCTCCAGACTGACAACACACTCTGATCTTCACTTTGTTTAGGCTGGTAAGGGGGATATCAATGTAGGAATAGAATATTTGGCTGAGTGGTGTATTGCCTTATGGACTTGAAGCAGGGTAACTATGATTTTCAGAGTTATGTGTGTTTTGTGAGGTGCTGTCTTTTTTGAGTTTGCGCAGGACCACTGAGACTTGCTTTTAGGAGGTCTTGGAGATTTGGGTAGATTACGAGTGAGCACCTCCTCATATCTCAGTCTGTGTGTTTGTTCCTTAGTGTTGGTAGAGAGTGTTTTGGGTATATCTCTGGCAACCTGGTCTGCATTTTGTGTGTGTATGTGAGAGATTTGCCTCTAATGATGTTTGTGTATCTACATCTACAATTCCTACATTCTAGGAATAGAATGTTTGGCTGAGTGGTGTGTTGCCTTATGGACTTGAAGCAGGGTAACTATGATTTTCAGAGTTGTGTGTTTTGTGAGGTGCTGTCTTTTTTGAGTTTGCGCAGGACCACTGAGACTTGCTTTTAGGAGGTCTTGGAGATTTGGGTAGATTACGAGTGAGCACCTCCTCATATCTGGGTCTGTGTGTTTGTTCCTTAGTGTTGGTAGAGTGTGTTTTGGGTATATCTCTAGCAACCTGGTCTGCATTTTTTGTGTGTGTATGTGAGAGATTTGCCTCTAATGATGTTTGTGTATCTACATCTCTAACACACTGTTTGTCCATTCTAAAATTAAATGGTTATCGGTGAACATGAGGCAGTTACTACACTGCTTCAGGATGCCCATATCTACCAGGCCAGAAACAGAGATGACAGGGAAGCGCCTATCCATTATACCAGATCCTTAGTAGATGTGAGATAGTAGAGAGAGGGTCACTTAAAGGTCTAAGTGAGAGTGTTTATTAATGTGCTGTTAGATTACCTGCAGTGGTTCTGTCCTCTGCACAAACTGGCACCTCTTCGAGCAGCTGTTAACAGTGGTAGACTTTGGAGAACATTTCCTGTAGAGGATTTGAAACTGGAGAGGTTTGCTTATATACAAGGCACAGGTAACCACGTTGCATGATGCACAGACGTGAGGTTTTTACACCAACAGAATTAAAGACATTTACACAGTTAAACCCTCAGGCCAGTCAGATAAACACACAATGAGCCTTCCAACAACAGTTCCCAACTTGAATGAGTTGAATCAGCTGTCTGCTCCAACCAGACTGCAAAAAAAACTCTCTTAATGTAAAATGAACTGGTTTTGAGCTCGGGTGCAGTAACAAATGCTTTACAGCAAAAGGCAAAATTCCTGCAGTATGAGGCATCCTTGGAAATAAGTTCACTAACCCTGAGAAATGTTCACAAAATACAAAAAAGTGCGTAAATGTAGGAGAATTTCAACAAATACAGAAAAACTTTACAAAACTTAGAAATATTTTGGCAAACTCAGAATAGCTTTTTCAGTATCAGATGAGTTTAGAAAATATCAAGTACTGTTAAATCAACCTAAGAGCATTACAGTTACTAATGGGTTTGTGTTTCTTTAAGAAGTGCAGGCTGAAAAATAGTGATACATTCAACCAAATAAATTCATCACAGAAGTGTGAAATAGCACAGCGACAGAGCTAGTAAAAAAAATACTTATATCAACTTTGTCGTCCAGATGGTTTTAGAAATAATCCAGGTCTTGCAGTCACAGATGTCCAAGCCTGGCAGAGGGAAGCTCTGAGTAAATGAGCACAGTCTCACAAAAATGTAAGGCTTTTATAGTAGCAGGAATTGCTTTTATTGTATTTATTTGTATTTATTGACTAGGAGAGACAGACTGGGTAGAGTGCTGCTTTTCCGAGGCACCCTGGAGAGGAAAGGTCCATAAAAAAAATACAAAGCATTATATATTTGTTCACAGTAGCAAACATTTAGTAAGGTAATATTTGCTTTAGTAAATATTAAACTAATGAAATAAACTACAGAACATTTAAAAAAATCTCAGTAGTGTACTAAAATTGAATTGTTGGAGTAGTATACATTTATGGAAGGAAACTGAAATATGAAGTATTAAGCAATCTGTGCAAAACAGTAGTTTCCCAGTAATTTTGTGAAGAGTAGACTGAAGATATAGACATGGATTCTAAGCAAACATTTGAGAAATTATAAATAAAAATAATGGAGGTTACATGAAAGTTTTGCTGTAGCGATAACTGATTAGTGGGATATTTCTGTTGGATAAACTTGCCAGGAATGTCTAAGCAAGAAGAACAAACTATTTTTGTAGTATGTGCTAAATGAAACTTTGAAGCGTGTTAGTTGCGCAGTCTGTCTCAGTGTGATAGGGAGGTTATAACCTAATTTAGAGATTTATACAGCCATCAACAATAAATGATAGAATATTACAAAATTGTAATACTATAGCTGCAGCATAATTCTTTGATTTTTCTAACTGTATTCTTGCTTTTTTTTTTTTTTTACTTTACTGTAAATAGTTCAACTCTGAAAAAAAGTTGTAGTTTAATCCTTCTGTCTTCTCAGAATAAGTAAAATCCAGTGAAACTTGGCATGTCCAAGTTTTATTTTCCTAAATTTTGCTTAACATTTGCTTGCTTGAATTTCATCGGTTTTGTAAAGTGCTGTCACTGAAATAAATGAGATGAGCTTACTCTTCTGCAAATTCTCTAGGGAAAAAGTACTTTTTTCTCCTATGGGCACTTCCACACCATACCAGCTGTGTAGGCGAAAACCACAGTTATCACCCCCCATGAATCAGCTCCAGCATTACCACTTCAGGAGGAGGATATAGTGACTTTAGAATGCTGGTGACTTGAGGATTCTACCTTGAAAGAATGGTCATTACAAGGCTGACCATTTATTCAGGGTGATGCTGTAACGCTATCTTACTATCAGTAATAGTGCAGTAAAAGTCTTTCGGCTTTTCCCAGTTAGGGGGTCGCCACAGCGGAACTCCGGTCCGCTCATGATTGGTGTTAAGAGAAAAAGTTTTTAAAACATATTGTTATTTGTCTTTTTCCTCTTCTTGCAAAGTGAACATGTTATTTGTTGGGATATGCCTATCAAAGATGGGCCTCATCTGTGAACAAAATGCAGCATTGCTTATAAACCTGAATAATATCTGTTTTCTGCATTTCAGAATAAAGAGACTTGGTTATAGCTTAGTGAAGCCTGGGATAAGGACGAACGGCCGAGTAAGAGTTAATTTACTGAAGCAGGCTGTGTGTCCTGGAAAGTTTGAGCTACCATTGTTGAACTGAACATTCTGTACTTCTTGAACATTCTGTGCTAACTGTTGGTTTGAGGTAATTTTTGATAAACATGTTTACCACAGGTGTTTTTCATAGCCAACTGTCAACGGTCAAAAATGTAACAAAAAGTTGTTTTGCTTGCAGTATAAAAGTTGATGTCAGTAAACAAGTTGACCAGAGGAGGAGATCATCTTGGCTAACATGCTGTGTAATCTGGTTAGCTGCTAATAAAGAAGTTTTTCATCACCTGAGGCAGATGTGACTCATTTGAATTTTTCTTCTGACAATTAGCAGTAGATTTTATGGAGCTGAGTTGCCAGTCCGACACCCAATCTTCTACAAAGGTACGCCCGTTCATGCTCGCACCTACCTGCATGTCTTTAACGTCACTCAACCGCTGGGAGAACATGCAGACTCCACACAGAAGATGCTCTAGCCGAGAATTGAACGGGAGAACCTCTTGCTGTGAGGCAACAACGCTAACCACTGTACCACTGCAGCTTCCATCAGTAATACCGTATGCCATTCTTTAGTACTGTATTTTAAATTAACTTTGTTTTTAAACATCTTTATTGAATTATCACGTGTGACATCGGCAAGCTTATATCTATACAAAAGTATTCAAGCTGTATTAACAAATTTAATATTAGCAAACATTATTCTTCACATATATTGCTATATATTATATAACCTAAGCATCATTACATAAGTTATTCAGTTCCTACCCCCTTTTTTAAACAAGAAACATCTTTATTATTAAACTATCACAACATAAGTAATCATACATTTATATAAATGAAAACAAACCACACCAACACAATCCTAGTTGCAAGCAGTTTACATCACAAATCATACTGACACACTCCCAGTTGCAAACATTATATACATCACTTATAATCTACCAAATCATTTTCAGTCAGACATTACATAGCTCATTTAAGTTCTGCCTTCTTTTAAACCTCATTCTTCTCCTGTATGTATTTTTCCCACAATTCACATTTTTTCCTATGTTGTTTGCTCCTACCCTTCTCTAAAGATCTCAATTCCATTTGTTTTGTCTCTGTTACTATATTATGTGTTTCTAATATAGGTGGTTTAGATTTTGATTTCCATTTTCTAGTAATTGCTTTTTTAGCAGTCACCATAATTAAACACAGCAAGGCCTTACCACATCTAGGCAGTTTTGATTCTGTATCATAGCTCAGAAAAATCATCTCCCTCATCACACTAATCCAACCACTCAGTAAGTTCGACAGTGCATCCCACTCGGAATCCTTAAAGTCCGCCAACCCAACACACTCCAAGAAGATATGTTTCCAAGTGCCTCTTTCTTCCCGTCATACTACCATTTGCTGTCTACCTTTGAAAAAATTCCCTAGAGTCTACTTGGGGTATAAAAATATCTAAACATTTCCAAGCAAAAAAACTAAAACTTTTAGATTTTGTTACATATTTGTGAGACATACATATATCTTCCCATTGCTTCTTTGTGACTTGCTTATTCAGTCTCTATTCTCAATCCTTTCTAACCTCCGCTGATTGATTCTTAGGGTCTATATTATGGCATAGACAGCTAAAAACACTGAACAGCCTTACCTCGACACCGCTTAACCGAAACTAGGAAATTTTGAACAGCCAGAACAGCAACTTTTTTCCCAGGGAAACAAATCACTGGGCCAAAAAAAAAAGACAAAATAAAGTGGGGGGGGGCGGGGGTTTCAAGCTCTTCGACATTTCCTGCTTTCGGTTAGGCAATGTCTAGGTAAGGGTGTTCGGTGTTTTACGCTGTCAGTCTTCTGATATAGACCCAATTGTTGTAGTTATGCAATATTTTATGTGCTCTAGTAAGTATTCCTTTTTTAATAGCAACTTCTATTCTAGATTCTACTATAAAACTCTACCAATGCTGGTCTTTTGTTTAGGAACCCCCCCCCGTTTCTTTCTCTTTGCTTACACTCTGATATCAATTCTTGATAGGGAAGGCAATCTCTAACCTGCAGTCCAGATAAATTCTTGGCCACTTCCCATTCTATTATATTTTAAATTACCGTGGCTGAGAAAGATCCTATTCCTTTGTGCTATGGCAAAACTTAACAATAAAAGTGAAAGTCATCAGAATGACCACTAAATATAAAAGTTATTCACAGACTGAGGTGATTCTTTTTAAAAAAATTGTCTGATTTCTCTGTCTGTAATGTATTGAAGAAGTGGCACAGAATATGTAGAATGTTTTAATTGCCAAAGTTATTACATGTCTGATGAAGCTCCTAAATATCTGACAAGACATTAAGAAATATCTGCTTATAGTCATTAATCTGCCACGAATCATGAATAGTTCTTATTGCAATGGGTTACTTTATTTTTGTTCATGCCTTATGTTTGTTTGTTTTTTTTTTCACTGCATATATTGTTTTTAATTTTCTTGAGCAAATGTACAACTTTAAGTTAATAAATAACTGAGTGGCTTTGAAGATTGTGTAAAAAGTGGTAGGGTTTAGCCATAATGAATAGTGTTTATGCAGGGTGAGATCATTCACTTTTCTTATCAATTTGCAGGGATGACAACAAACAAGCTCCAAAAAGCAAGTTCTGTGGCAAGGAATAAAAGGTAATGTTTAAAAGATTTGTGTGTTAATGCTCAAGTTCAAATAATACATGTTTTCAAGTTAGAAATGACTGCTCCATATTATGTCTGCCCTCAGATAAAATCTGTTATACATGACAGTGATAAATTCTGATGTATCCAGTATGCCTTTCATTCATGTGAAGGCTGGCATTTTAAGGAAGCCTTATAGGCAGATTGAGCACAAAAATAAAAAGTGTGAGGCACCATTTTTAAACACTCATTTCCCCATAGATGCTGCCGTTCCTGCAATCGTGTTAGAAGACCACTCGTTTCAAAATGATTTCCCCTCTTCCACCAATAAAATAAGCAGATAAATGAAGCCGGCCAACAAAATTATTGGACCCTGCAAGGAAAACAAAAAACTAAGTTGAAACTAGTGCATGTATGTTAAAAATCTCAAACATATGTACCTAATATAGTGACATCAGTTTTTTAAACTACTGTAGTGGGTCTTTAGAGTGCTTTAACGCTGCAGTACGGTAAAGCGGCAAGCGTCTTCTCCCATATTTACTAACTTACAAAAGTTTAATACACCTTTCCCCTGAGTGTACCTTCCACCTCTTCCTTCCCTTCCTGACCAAACACCAACTTCCTGAGCCAAAAACACTATTATTTAAAGTTCTGTAACTGACATGTCTCTTCCTGCAGTATAAACCTCAAATTGTCCTATCTTTCTCTTGCTAATTACCCCGTTTCTCTTCCTGCTGTATAACCTGTAACTTTCTCGATTTTCTTCTCCTGCTAAATAGTCCATAAATTTTACTTCCACAGGCTATAACTTTAAAGTAGTTGGCTGTTCTTCTCTTACCACTGATAGTCTCCCAACCACTCAAGTGTCTTGGGCTCCTGGCTCTGCTTGCTCTGTTCGCTATGCTCACTCAGCTCCCCTACCCTACCCCCATTCCCACCCACCCCATATCAATTACATTTATACTTAGACAACACTCATCATCAAATCCCAATCTCCTCTCACACCGCCTTTCACATCTCCATAGCTACACACTCCACTCTACCATTACCACTTCACCTCTACTGAAACATCCAACCCACAGTTACTACCCTTACACTTACCCCACTCTCTCTAAAGCCTAACAAGATGAACTGCACATAACCCTTACTACCTAAAGCGGTACTCCACTCATTAACTATCTTAACTCTTTTCCTACTTTCCTTCCTCTCCTCTTACCATACCCAACTTCATATCATTGCCCCACCCCAATGGCAAACTGAGGCTATATCCAGTGCCCTAAAAATAAACAACTTCCCTGTGTCACCCTGTGACCTTAACTCCACCCAGTTTTTCTTTTACTTACACGAAAAACTAACAGTCAAAGCTAACCCTTACTCTTCTGTAAAACAAACTAACGTAATATACAAATTATCTAAACTGTACCTTTACCTACTCACAAAACTCACCTGCTGTGGTGACATACACCCCATTCCAGGACCCATTGCATCATCCAACATTAACCCAATTCAGGTAAATCCCTTTTACCACAGACCTACTTCATCTCTCCTCTTAACATAAATGCAAGAAGTATAATTAACAAAATTCAAGACCTACATGCCCTACTAGCTCTATATAAACCAGAAATAACAGTACTGACAAAAATTTGGCTTAATCCAGAACACTGCAATAATGAAATTACACCTCCAGCCTATAATATTATATACACAGATAGACTAATGAAAAAGGGAGGTGGAGTAGCAATATTATTCCAAAATCACTTCACCTTAGAACAATCGGATTACAACTGCCATGAAGTTAAACACATAGAACTAATTCTTGGCAAACTAAAACTTAATTCCAACAAACATATAATTATTGCAGGTGGCTCTTTCCCACCAGGCACTGACATTACAATTATGGAAAGCCTACTTAACTGGATCTCTAACTCCCTACCAGAAGAAACCATACTATTAGGAGACTTTAACATTGACAGGCTTAACTGCTCTAACTATAATCCATCCACCCACATTAACCTCCACGGATTTACCCAAATTATATCTACCCCAACCAGAACAGACAAAACTTCCAAACGTGAATCCATCCTAGACTGGATACTGTTATCTGACCCCACTCTAGCACAACAATCAGGATGTCTCCCCGGCAGTCTAAGTGACCATCAACCAACCTTCCTAATTAGAAATAGACTCTAACACATTAACCAACCCAGCCTCAGTCTTTCGCAATAAAACAACCTTTATAACTACTAGCTTCAAAAATGCACTAAAAAGTTGCAATTGGACCCCCCCCACACAAGACAGCGTGGATCCCCCCCCCCCCAAGACAACTTCCTCTAGATGAAGCTGTAAATTACTTTAACTCTACCTTCCTAAAAATCTTAAATCATCATGCTCCCGCCCGAGCCATAAGAATAAAAACAAATTATGCCCCATGGCTAGCTAAAGATGCCAAAATTACAATGAAAGAAAGGAATAAAGCTTGGACCCAATTTCATAAAAACAAAACTACCAATCACAGACAAATATATCTAGAACTCCGTAATAAGGCTAAAAAAACAAATTAAATTAGATAAACTCAACTACTACAAAACCATACAAGAAAAACATGCTCACAACCCTAAAAAATTCTGGGTCATAATAAATTGTATAATGCATCCAGGAAAACCCTCCAGTCCAACCCCAGTGCTACCAAACAACCAGGACAACAGTCCCACTCAGTTTAACACATTATTTACCAAAACAGTTCAAACTCTTGCAAAAACTCTTAACACCCCTAGCAGCCCCACAACCACATGTTCTCCTACTCATCCAAATACAAAACAAATTAATGATGCATCCAGCTTTTCCCTACACCCTGTAACCACAAAAGTAATCCTTAAACTCCTAAAAAAACTCAAACCAACCACACTAGCAGCTGACAAACCTACCTGCAGATTTCCTTCAAATAGCAACAGAAGCAATAGCCTATCCTGTATCCATTCTCATAAATAGATCACTAGCAGAATACAAGGTACCCACCTTATGGAAAATATCACATATTCCACTACACAAAGGATGTAGATCCTTAGAACTCACCAACTATCGTCCTATCGCAATCCTGTCACCTTTATCAAAAATATTAGAAAGAGTTGTTCACTACCAGCTACTGCATTACCTCCTAGAAAATTACCTACTCTCCAAATCTCAGCACGGCTTTAGGCAGTCACAGCACCATCACAACACTGCTATCATTTACTGAAATAGTTAACCACCACAGAAACAAGGGACTACTCATATCTCCCATATTCTTAGAGTTATCAAAAGCCTTTGACATTGGTAAACCAAAGCTTTCTACTTGAAACTCTTTCTAATCTAAACTTAAGCTCCTCCTCTATGTCTTGGTTCACTAGCTACTTATCATACTGTCAGCAAGCAGTCCTTTGGCAAGACCAGCTGTCCCCTGTACTACCAGTATCCACAGGAGTCCCCCAAGGGTCTTTCCTAGGCCCACTGCTGTTCTCACTATTTACCTACCATATCTCTTCTTCCTCACCTACCACATCTATCGTACAATATGCAGATGACACAACCCTCAGTCGCGGATTCAGGCTTTGGCGCAGAGGCGCTCGCCTCCCCCTTTTGGTTAACCCACACATCCTGAAGGCAGAAAAAAATAAAAAGCTTTTAAAAAATAAAATCTCTCCACTTGCGAGTGCGTAACGTGTTTACATCCGCAGTGCCAGAGTTTTCTCCTTTAAGGGAAGACCCGGCATTGCACACATATGTGACAACGCAGATGTTCCGCACTCGCTCGTGGAATTTTAACTAGCAGTTCTACAAGTGAGTGTTGCATATTCCATGACTGTAAGTGAACATTTTTTATGAGGCTGCACACGATTTGGTTACTTTATATATGTGAATATTTTTAGATTTGATTTCCCATAACACAGTTTGGTAATTTTCACATTAGCCTCAACTTTAACTCCATTTCTTGCTGTGATCCTGCTGTATTAATGGGGCTGTAGCTAAAATAGGTCCAGTCTGTGAGTATGGATAGCAGATTTTATTAAATAAATTGAAAGAATGTGGCTAAGCATTTCATTTACTACCATGTATATTCCTTAGGCCTGCTTTTCTTATTGGCCTGTATATTTGTTTGGATGCGTGTGGAAGAATTTAGCCATTATAACAGTTACTTTATGTCTTGTCACCTGTGTTTCAGTGAGTGGCTAGAAAACAAATATGAATTTTATCATGCAGGAGGTTGAGATGACTGTTAATATACACTACACAGATGTCACCCTTCTTATAGGTCAAGATGGCAATTGAGCTGAGGCAGTACAGATGGGTTGAGGTGGTCTGGGATGTAAATGTCATTGGTGGGCATGGAAGCTGGAGTACAGCCATTCTAGAATTTAATGTCATTAAGCACAACGCTGAGGAGGAGGTCCAGGACCTTGGTCTGCTGTGGGGATAGTAGAGGGTCCTCACAGCAATGACAAGAATTAATAGATAATGTCTGTTTGTTACTCTTAGTAAAACACAACTCCGTTTTTAGAATCACTGGGGCATGGATGTGGGTGCACCATGGAGGGAATGTTACTGCTTACTTAGATATATTTATCATGGAGTATTGCTTAAAGTACATTAACTACATATACAGACTACTACTCAATGATCAGCTAATGCTGATGATGGCTATTTCAGTATAGGTGGTGATGGTGGTAGTAGACTGTCATCCTGTGCGCCCTGCAGTCATGTAGTATCATCTTGTGGAGGTGAGATGCAAGTCTGCGCACAAGATTGTACAGTATACATGTATTCTAAATGCCTGACAGGGTTTGTGGATGTATGCTTTTGTGTTCCCCCACAGCTGCCTAGGCAATGCAACCTCTTTTATAGGTGAGCTAATACACGTTCACTTATGTTAATGTCCACTCCTGTGTGCATGCTTGTATACCACCTACTGTTGTGTCTGTGATGACAGCAAGGTTCTGAAGGAAAGCTGGCACGATGTTGGGGGCTGTTACCCACACCTTTGTTACAAATATACATACTAACTGTGATTGCTGTACATATCCCCATTCCCACTTAAATACCCACTGTTCTGAGTGTACTCATGATCCTTGACCACCTTCAATGGTCTGGTAATTGGCACAAGAGTGCCAACTGTTGGCATCACAATTTTATTGGGATTGATCGTGCACACATCTGTGTAGTGACAATACCTAATAACTTAAGGAATAAATTTGCACAGGCAGTCACATCAGTGAAAGGTTTCTGGATCTCAGTGTCTTGTGGGATCCATTGTACCCAGTTTACCTGGCACATGGCATATAGTGTGAAATTCACTCATCACAGGTGTCCACTCAGCCTGCATCCAAGGCATGTGACTATTCATCACTGCATTTGACAGTAGACTGTTGAGAAACTTTGTAGGATCTGGTTTACAAATGCTTTCAAAACCCCAGTAATATCTTCATTTAGTTTGTGTAAAGTTCCAGCGGCCAGCACAGTCACTGATAAATGACATGCTGTTCAGTGGAGTGTTCATTTCCTTTCTCCCTGCAGCTGATGTTCAGCTGCCACCAGCTCCTCTGTGAATTCACTGGATCTGCTGTATCCACCATAGCCTTCTCTTGGCTCAATCTGACCCATACCTGAGGCTAGTGAAGAGTCAAAACACACTAGTATTGCATCAAACTTCTGCTGGGGAGTGTGCCCCACCTCCCACAACAAAGCGTATCTGTGCAAGCTCTGCATTTCCTGCATTAAGAAAGTGCATGCTCTCTTCCATGCATGGTCAAACCTCAACTTAAGAAGTATACTTCTTACAGCATATAGCTCACCAGGCACTTCATGCAGCTATTCCAGGGAACCTAGGCTACCTCCCTTCCCCTAGGAAAATTGTGTTGGCATTGACCACTCACTCCTATCTTCCCCACCCAGTCCCTCCATTGCCCATGCATCTAATCAAACAGAGGTTGCCCAGAGATCAGTGTAATATTTATTACACCTACTGATGTTCTTTGTGTTTCACTGTTGCAGTCATTACATTTGGGTAATCTGCTGGCAGGTTGCCCTCAGTCTGCCTGAATTCCCAAGTCTTGGGTCCTGCGTCAGTTGCTGTGTCCTCTTCCATGACATCAGGTCGTCAGGGGTATAAGACATGCAGCCAACGCCATTTTCTTTAGTCTTTTTTGCTGAGTGGTGCCCGAAGCAGAAGCATTTCACAAGTGCCGGCCGACTACTGAAATATTCGAGTTTGAGTTTCAGAACCGAAGTGTTCACTAAAGCTAAGTACCCTGTTGGGGAAACTTTTTTCTTCTCCATACCGATGTCAGAAAAAATTAGTAATTGTAATACTTGTGGGAAGTAAATACCTCATAAGGATTTCCATTTATACTTTATTCCTTGCCTAGGCCCTGATCACAACGTGCCTGGCTGTCGGTTTTGTGCTAGATTTAACCAACGCACTATTAAGCGTCTGTATATTTTTGCCTCAAAGTGTTTTGGAAACAGATTTAACTACCCAGAAATGTCATCGGATAGCAATCAAGACTACTGGAGTACATAAAAAAACGCAAAGAAAAGGACAGAGAAAGGCAGTCGAGATCCAGAACCGACAAAGCTTCTCCTAAGCCAGTCGCTGGTTCGCCGGTACTCAGTGAGGTGCTTTCGCAGCCCCTGATACCTGCTACTTTCGAGTCGCAGGCCTCTACCGACACCCATGTGGAGTCTGGCAATGCCGCAAGATACTCAAGATATTGGACCAATGGATGTATCTCCCTTGGTTGGGTCCGGAGCCGCTGAGCAGGCACCGGCTTCTGAGGGTGTATTCAGACCTCAACATTTGTATATCAAACTAATGACAGCTGCAAAACCAAAGACAAAAACAACTTCTAAAACAAAAAAAAACTGACGCATGAGCCACGTGCACAGGCCTCTATGCCTAAAAAACAGATGATCAAAATGGCTGAAGACCTTATTACCTTGATCAGAGGTACCCCCCCCCCCCCCCAAATAAGAGGCCTAGGCAAGATACTGGTTATGAATCTTCAGATCAGGTTTCTATTTCTTTTGATTCCTCTTCTGATCAGGAATTATCTGTACCTCCCTATGAGGATTCAGATGCAGAGGAGTCTATGCCATCTGCATCACCTCGTGAGGAATATTCATTTGGAGAACCCTTGCATACTTTGATGGAGCATTTTCACTGGGAAAGTCAAGATTTCTCAGATTAAAAAAAGAGGCTCAGGGATTTCCTTCTTCTCCCTCAGCACAAGCCTTTAGCCATACCCCCTGTTTTAGACTTTGTGGATGATGTGTTTTCTGAGTCAAGCGTGACCCCTGACTCCTTACTTTCAGCTCCCAGCAAGTCTGACAGATATTAGAGGGTCCCTGACTCACATAAATTCCTATTTAGAAACCCTGCTGCTGATCCTGAAACTATTTCACAGTGTCCAAAGGGAGTTAAGGCCTCAACAACAAAAAATCCTACCCCCTCTGACAGAGATTCAAGAGCACTGGATAGATGGGGAAAAAAGGTTTATACAGCTGCTACCTTGGAAATAAGGGCCTTAAACTGTCAATTTCATATGCTCAAGTATCAACAATATGTTATGGGATTGCTAAAACAGAAAATGATGATGATTTCTGAATGTGCAGAAAATAAAGAAATGCAGAAATTATTGCATGCAGCTGAACAGGTTGAAAAGCATACTTTGCAATGTGGTTTTGATTCCTTAGAGGCCTCCTGCAGGGCCGCAGTTACTGGATCTGTGATTAGGAGGCATGCCTGGTTAAAGGAACAAAATTTGCCTGATCATGTTAAAGCTAAATTGTTAGACGCACCTTTACAGCATGATACTCTGTTTGGAATTAATGCAGAAGAGGTTTTAAAGAAAATGGAAGACAAAGCTAAGTCTATGCAAACTGTAAAAGACTTCTTACAAGTGCAGCCACCCAGATTCAGTAGACACTGGCCTACAAAAAAATTGGTCCTTTCCTGTGTCAGACAGAGCTCAAAGGGGCAAATCCAGACGCCCTAAGGGTTCCAGATACCCGACGCAAGATTCATACAGGTCAAAGCAATGGGGCGTTTCTACCTCCAAATCTGGAGGAGATAAAGCACAAACCTACAGAAAACCGTCTCAATGACTTCCCCCTACCTGCACCAAGCACTTATCTTTTGGCAGCACCCTTAGGGGGAAAATTAGCCCTTTTTGCTCAAAATTGTCAGTTAATAACCCAGGACAAATGGGTGCTAAACATAGTATCAAAGGGGTACAGATTCCACTTCCATACTCTGCCAATGGCAAACGGTTGGCCAGATCTGCCAAAAAATCAATGGGCAGAGGCACAGAAACAGGTTACGTCCCTCATGGATATGGGAGCCATTCAGCCAGTACCAGAACAGGAAAAAGGACAAGGTTTTTACTCGACTGTTCTTGGTACCCAGAAAGGACAAGGCCTGGCTGCCAATACTGGATTTATCGATTTTGAACACATACCTGGACATTCCAAAATTCAAAATGCTGACTTTGCAGCAGCTTCTGCCATGCTGGGAAGAATGCTTGGCTGGTGACATTAGACCTAAATGAGGCATACCTGCATGTCCCAATAAGACAATCATGCAGAAGATACCTCAGATTCAAGGCTGGCTTAATGCATTACCAATTTTCTGCACTGCTTTTTGGCTTATCTACTGTGCCCCGGGTCTTTACAAAATGCCTGGCACCAGTAATTGCATTTTGCAGACAAAGAAGTATTCAAATATATCCTTACTTGGATGACTGTCTCATTCAAACAGAGAACAAGGACATTCTTCTTCAACACCTGGTGTTTGTGAAAAGGCTTCTAACATGTCTAGGGTACACAGTAAACAAAAACAAATCACAACTAGTACCCTCTAAAAAGATAACATTCCTGGGTGCAAGCTTGAATAAAACTGCCCAGATGGCTTACCTCACGCCAGACAAGCAAAGGTGACTGACTACTTCAAACTGATGGCAACAAAAACCCAGTTATCCGCAAGACAAATTCTGCAGGCTGTGGGCTTCATGGCATCCAGCATCCTACTGATTCCATATGCAAGACTGCATATGAGGAAACTTCAGTGGTACCTAAAAAGTTTATGGAGTCAACATTGTCACAGTCTAGAAACAATGATTCCTCTCATTCCCTGCCTACAGCAGGAGTTTCTATGGTGGGCAAAGGCATGTCACCAAAACATGGGATGGGTCTTCACTCTACCCCCTGCCAGCCAAACCTTAACAACAGATGCATCAGATTATGCATGGGGGGCCCACATGGCGGGAAGATGCATTCAGGGCATATGGACCCCAAAACAAATGCATCTACATATCAACCAGAAAGAGATGCTAGCTGTTCAAAATGCCCTGACAGCCTTTGAGGACTTACTTAATCTAGGACAACTACTGATAAAGACGGACAACACCACGGTCATGTGGTATATAAACAAGCAGGGCACTCATACCCCTTTGCAGATTAGCCATGACACTGTGGGACACAGCTTTGACTTACCAAATACATCTTCAAGCTCAGTTCCTGCCAAGAAAGCAAAATACTCTTGCAGACGATTTGAGCAGAAACCTTATGGATCCTCACGAGTGGAAACTAGATCCACAAGTCTTCAGCATAACAAAGAAATGGGGGAGCCCAGACATAGATCTATTTGCCTCTCCTCAAAATTATCAATTGAAAAGATTCTGCACAAGGACTTATCACAGACAAGCATGGAAAGTGTACACCCTATCCTTCAGTTGGAAAAACCTATCAGTTTACGCCTTTCCTCCTCTGCCTCTTCTTCCCAAGGTCCTCCTAAAAGTCAGACAAGAGAAACCAAAGATGATACTAATTGCCCCGGACTGGCCTCACCAATACTGGTACCCAATCCTGAGGAACTTGTCTCAATACCCAGCTTGGACCTTACCTCAAAGACCTCAACTACTGTCCCAGCAAAACAATCAGATCTTGCACAATCAACTCCAGACACTGAACCTGACAGCATGGCTGATCATGTAGTTATACAAGCAACACCTCTTAGTAAGGCTGTGATTGATGTCATTTTGGAAGCCACTAGGCCTAGTACTAGAAAATCTTATGCTGATGAATGGAAAAGATTCTGTGCTTGGAATCAAGCACAAGGAACTGATACAGCAGAACCAAATATTCCTCGGATATTACAATATTTAACTGAGATGCTTGACAAGGCCCTATCTTTTTCATCAATTAAAATTCATGCCTCTGCCATTTCGGCTCATTATAATACAGAGCCACCAATCTTTTCTCATCCTTTACTAAAGCAGTATCTTAGAGCAGCCAAAAATTTAAGGCCTCCTAGAAGATCATCAGTACCTTCATGGGGCCTCAATTATGTGTTGGAAAAGCTCACCCTGCCTTCATTTGAACCAGCTGCTACCGCTGATATAAAGTTCTTATCATGGAAAACAGCTCTGCTACTAGCAATTACTTCAGCAAGAAGAGTTTCAGAGCTACAGGCCCTCATGGCTGTAGAGCATTTTATCATATTTTACCCAGACAGGGTGTGTCTGAGGACAAATCCTACATTTATGCCTAAGGTGGTTTCCAGTGTGGGTCTTAACCAGACTATTCATCTGCCAACCTTTTATCCAAATCCGCAGAACAAGGGGGAAAGAATTCTGCATTCCTTGGATGTGCACAGACAGCTAAGATTCTACTTGAGCAGGACTAAAGCTCAAAGAAAAACTGAGCAATTACTAGTGGCATATGCTGCAGGATCAGAAGGAAAAGCTGTTTCAAAGCAGGCTATATCAAAGTGGATAAGCCACTGCATTCGTTTCTGCTACTTACACCATGGTAAACCTATGCCCAAGGGCATTAGGTCTCATTCCACCAGAGCTGCAGCTACTTCACAGCCTTTCTCAAAGGAGTACCAACCAAAGGCATTCTAGAGGCTGCTATTTGGAGTCCAGGGCAGGCTTTGCCATTGCAGTTCTGCAGGGCCTTATAGCTGCACCTAATGCTATTTAGCTCCAGCCAACCAGCCATAGCTTTGGGATTCTACCCAAATATAACGATTGCAACAGTGAAACACGAAGAACATAGTACAGTTGTGTACACTTACATAAATGTAGATGTTCGAGTGTATTCACTGTTGCAGTCCAGGTTACCCTCCCGCCATCCCCCTTTCATTCTGGAGTTTCTTTCCTTCTCTATCTTCTACAACCTATGTGGTGTATTTGCTTGTAGATGAAGGTGAAGTTTTGTACTGATGCGTGTATTTATATATACATAATTTTGCTACCTTTTTGGGGGCACCTGACATCTGGGGCAAGAAAAAGTAAAGAAAATGGTGTCTGCTGCATGTCTTATACCCCTGACGTCATGGAAGAGGAGACGGCAAACGATGCAGGACCCAAGACTTTGGAATTCAGGCCGACTCAGGGAAACTTGCCAGCAGATTACCCAAATGTAATGACTGCAACAGTGAATACACTCGAACATCTACATTTATGGTAAGTGTACACAACTTTACTTTTTTACTGTTTAAGTGGTAGCGGGGTTATGGACATACGATTTAGACATGTAGGACTTTTGCATTACTAATTAGTGGATGGTATACTTCAGTGTCTGGCAGGATACATACACCATCTGCATGTCTCACAGTATTGTCATGGCTTCTCTAGAATGCATAAGGGAGAAGCCCTACTTAGCAGTAGTTATTAATTGCTGTATATACAGGCTCAGTAATGAGATGCAAGCAGTGTATTGTGGTGAAGCACAGGTTGCTAACTAGGGAGCAAGTGATATAGTCCCTCACCCCTTTTGTCCTACTCTTCCTGGGTACAGAGGCAGTGAATCACTGGCTACAAAGATCATCTGCATCTTACTGGAAGACATAACCCCTTTTTTATAAGCTGTGCTATATAGAAGGATTTTTTTACCTCAGTAGACACATTGGTTAAAATTTAGGTCACTGTCCGGATAACTTCCCAAATCCAAACAAGCCTACTTATAGGGTCTTAATGTCGTTATGGTTCTTCCCTGAGGTAGATGACTTCCCAAAGAATACAATAATGCATTTATTGACATTTATTTTCGGTCCATGATTCTGGCACCAGTTATTTTTTTTTGGGATAAACCTTCCTGCAGGATGGCTATGTAATTTGGGGATTCAATGACTGCTCCTAACCTGCAGCCATGTGCAATCTTGGTCGGCCAGAGCCCTTTGGTATTGAGTTTTAATTCAGAGAAGTAGATCTAAACAGGAAAGGTCCCAGCACAGAACCCTAGAGGACTCTACTGGTGACCCATCCCTTTGTGGAGGTAACCTTCCCTATTTTGTTTTCTTGCATCCTATCTATGAGCCATGTGGTAATCCAGTGTGTAATAGGATGTATCTCCCAGTTTATTTAGCTTTTCTACAATGCCTGAGTGGGGGATTGTGTCAAAAGCTTTGACCAGGTTGAGGTATGCAGTGTGTACCCTTTTACCTTCTTCCATTGCATTGGTAACCTTTTCAAAAAAGTCCACCAAACTGAGTAAGCATGATCTGCCCTTGACAAATCCAAACTGAAATGGGATCAGTGTTTGGAGGTTTCCTGTTTCCTAATAAGTCTTTCCCATGGCTTTGCATATTAGTCTGATCAGACATTAAAGTAGATTTTGTGTTACTGTCCTTTGTGAAATGCTGCAGTAGTTAGATTTGTTTTCGTACTTTACATATAACTTAACTGACTTAGTTTTTAGGACTTTTTTCATAATATATAGTTCCTTAACTTGCTATGCTCTTTTTAATTAACTGAACTTCACTTGGGCACATAAAATGATTTACTTAAATTAACTTTGCTGGTTTCACATAAATAATTATTTACTTTGCTAAGGGTATTGTTGGGGTGATATCACCTTCACTGGGAGACTCTGCTAGGATATCACAATGCATATGTCAGGTTTGCTTTAGAAAATAACTCAAGTAATCTCCGTGGTATCCCCGAAGTCTCAAACCACCCACTAAACAAGTATAGTGGGTCCAAAAACAGAACAGTGTAAGAAACGTCTGTGTGGAAGATTTTCAGTCCATATATATCTAGTTGATTTTCAGTCCATATATATCTAGTTTAATATACAGTGATTAACTATATATATATATATATATATATATATATATATATATATATATATATATATATATATATGGATTGAAAATGTTATACAAACATATCTTCCAGGTATGTTTTAAAACAACTGGTAATGTCTGTAAATATGCTGTGTGCTGGACAGGAGTTGTGTACCTCCACTAACACAGCCACACAAGGTTCTTTGGATCCTAGGAGAATATTAGGCTAATTGCCCTGAAGGGTAATTTTAAGTCTAGCTAATAAGCAGAGGTCAGAATCAAACCCAGTACATTGCGTCTATGAGGTGTAGACCATAACCATTATGCTAAGTCCACTCCCTCTGAGTTCCAACTGATTGTATGTTGCAATGCTTTCACACATGCTGATAGAATATGTTAAGGTGATCTTTTCACTTCCCCTTCCCCGGTGTTCTTCTTTCTCACCTCACTCGTCAACTTTCCAGACTGCCCCCCCCCCCCCCCCGCAAAATCTTGGATCTGCCACTGGCCCTTATTTCTGCCACCCCCAACTTAAAAGAACTCCAAACCCTAACCCAGAAGTGCTTTACTGTAGCCGAAACATGGTTTACCAACATTAAACTTATTCTTAATCCCAAAAAAACAAAACTAATTATTTTCGGTCCTGGGCGACCCCCTCCCCTAAACAGTAATTTTACTGTTAACTCTATGGACAACATCAAAATCACTCCCACTACCCACACTAAACTGTTAGGTGTTGAGATAGACAATAACCTAAAATTTGACATCCCTATAGCTCAAACCATCAAGAAAGTAAACAAAAAACTAGGGCTCCACTACAGGTATAAACAGTTTATGACCAAGCAAACCAAAGCAACCATCGCAAGGATACATCTCTTATCAATCCTTCTCTATGCCTCCCCTGTCCTTACAAATCTCCACCAAAATGATCTAAGAAAAATGGAATCTTGTTACAACAAGATTGCCAAGTTTGCTACTGAAGCCTCTTACATATCCCACAAAAGTAATTCTTAAACTCCCTACGTCTGGCCCTTAAGCAGCTCAACTGGTTTGAACTGTCTCCACTACTTCTACTCAATCAACTCTCAATAGCCCACAAGCTCCACTACCTTCCAAAAAATACCCCCAGCTTCCAGCATCTAATCCAGCCTCTCACTTCGATGAGAGCCTTGAGTTCCAGTAGCCAAAACCTCATAAATGTCATTAAACATAAAAATGATGTTGGTAAAGCTCACTTTGCTTGCACTATTGCAAGGACCTGGAACTCACTACCAAGCCAAATAACCTCAACTACATCTACTACTCAATTCAAAAAGCTCCTGAAAACCCACTACTTAAATAACTGGCTTTGCCCATGCTATACTCCTGTGGTTAACTCTTACAGTTACACTGTTCTAATAATCTTAACTTGGGGTCTACACCTTAAATTTTCCCTGGAAATTCTGATAAACATCTCCCCCAAAAAGCTAAATATTAGATAACCATTACTTTAAAAAAACATTTTTTTGCTGTCTAAATTCCTAATATTATTGACCTGTGTTCTTTATTTTTCTTAACTTGTAAAACTGCACATTATGGTATAGAAAGTTGAACATTGCTATGTTTTTATTAGATGTCTACAGCTGTTTTTGTATGTAAAATTTCCTTGTATGTAATGTTCTTGGAGATTTTCTCCCTGGGCCTCCACTAAAAATGGATCTGTGTCTAGTCGGACTTTCCCAGTTAACAAATGTAAAATAAAATAAATACTGTACACTCTTATTGTACCTAAAGCATTTACATTGTCTTGGGTCCAGTAATATATTTTGTTGTTGTTGTGTCTTTCGGCTTTTCCCGGTTAGGGGGTCGCCACAGCTAATAATTGGCAGTAGATTTTTACGTACCGAGTTGCCGGCTCTGATGCACAACCTTCAACGAAGGTACGCCCATTCACGCATGTCTCCACACAGAAGACACTCTAGCTGAGAATCGAACAGGACAACGTCTTATTGTGAGGCGACAACGCTACCGCAGCACTTAAAACTGTAGGACTACATCTTTCTTATAGGATTTCCAACATAATCCATTTAGACTGCTTCTATGAGTCAGGCTGTAACACTATTGCTGCTTGGATTGCTGGGAACTTTAAAAAAAAAAAAGAAAGATTATTTAATGACTGGATTTTTGAAATGTCTCATTCCTTGCACCACATTTACGTATATCCATTGTGTGGTATAACTGTTTCACAGTTAAATAAGGTTATTATTTTTTAGAATCCTGCCGGTCTGAGTGCACTTTCAGTGAGTGCTGATGCCATAAAATAAATTTGCTAAGAGCCACTTTTAGTAGCCCTTTAATCCACTGTTGTGTGATGATGGAGTTGGTATATGTAAGTGTGTGGATGTTCATCGTGCATACAGCTGCAGTCATTACAGATGGGTTCTCCTGCCATCAGGCGGGTCCTCGGTCGGCCGAATTCCAAAGTCTAGGTCCGGCGTCGGTTGTTGTCGCTTTCTTTCCTGACGTCAGTGCGACAGGGGTATATAAGACACAGCCAACGCCATTTTCTTCAGTCTTTTTTGCCGCGCGGTGCCCGAAGCAGAAGCAGTTCGCAAGTGCCGGTCGGCCAGCTCCTGAAATTACAAAAATTTGGAAACCGAAGTCTTCTTTAAAGCTAAGTACCCCGTTGGGGAAACTTTTCTTGCCTCAGACCGATGTCAGACAAAGTTAACAATTGTATTTCTTGTGGGAAGCAAATACCGCATAAGGATTTCCATTCCCTCTGTATACCTTGTTTAGGCCCAGACCACGACGTCTCGGGCTGTCGCTTTTGTGCTACTTTCAATAAACGCACTATTAAGCGTCGGGCGGAGTTCGCCCAGCACTTTTTTGGTAAAGCTTTTAACTATAAAATGTCATCGGAGACTCCGACTACTGTTTTGTCCAAAAAACGCAAGGACAAAGACCGACACGCGAGGTCCGCGGCCTCCACCGACACCACGCCAAAACCAGCTACACGTGGTCCGGTTCTCAGCAAGGTGCCTACGCAGCCCCTGACTACCGACGACACTTCTCTGGCGGTGTCCTCTGTAACCGAGGCCGCAGGTTCCTCGGCCCATACCCTGACTACAGCTACCGAAGCCACTGTTAGTGTTGAGCCTCTTAATGTGGACAGGTCTACCTCCACCCATGGTGTCTTCAGACTTTCCTCTTCCTTTTCCATCAAGGCCTTTACTAAGTCTAAATCAGCCATGCACTCCAAGAGGCCTGTTGCACAGGGCCCATCTCCAGGCCCTGTGCCTTAAAAGCAGATGCTCAAAATGGCTGAGGATTTAATTACTCTTATCAGGGGTTCCCAACCCCCACCAGACAAGAGACCCAGAGTGGAGGAAGAATCTCCCTCTTCTGACCAGGGCTCCATTATTTCAGAACATTCTGATGAGGAGGAACATTCGTACTCCCCTTTTGAAGATTCTGATGCAGAGCAGTCAATTCCTTCTGTATCCCACCCAGAGGATTTCTCATTCAGGGAAACCTTGCATACCTTGAGGGAACATTTCCATTGGGAAGGCCAAGATTTTTCAGATTCCAAGAAAAGGCTTAGGGAATTTCTTTTGCTACCTCAGCACAGACCTCTGGCGATGCCTCCTGTCTTGCACATACTTGATGTTTACTCGGAGGCCTGCCTTAATCCGGATTCCCTGCCTCCAGTCCCAGTCAAGCCTGTTAGGTACTACAGAGTTCCTAACTCACACCAATTTCTTTACAAAAGCCATACTGCTGACCCAGAAACCATTTCTCAGGGTCCCAAGGGAATGAAGGCCTCTACTGCTAAGAATCCATTACCTTCCGAGAGAGACTCTAGATCCTTAGAAAGGTGGGGAAAAAAGGTATATACCTCGGCCACCCTAGCCATGAGGGCCTTAAACTGTCAGTTCCATATGCTTAAATATCAACAGTTTCTGTTATCACAATTAAAAAATAAAATGTCACAACCTGAACAACCAGATTTGAAGGAGTTGCAGGATATGATGCATAGTGCAGAACAAGTGGGTAAGCACACCTTACAATGTGGTTATGATGCTCTAGAGGCCTTAAGTAGAGCTGCTGTTACAGGATCAGTCATTCGTAGGCATGCCTGGCTTAGGGAACAAACCTTACCTGATCATGTCAAAGCTAAATTTCTAGATGCTCCTCTACAAAAGGATGTATTATTTGGGGCTAATGCTGAGGAAATACTAAGGAAAATGGAAGAAAAAGCTAAATCTATGCAAACTGTTAAAGCTTTTCTACAGGTACAACCACCACGTTTTAGTAGAAATTGGCCTTCAAAAAACTAGTCCTTTCAGCCACGGACAAGCCCCAAAGAGGTAGATACAGGCGCACAAGGGGCAGAGGACAATCTCAAGGATTGTATAGAGGCAGACAATGGCAATCTCCAACACCAAGAGGTGGCGAAGATAGTTCACAGCAATACAGGAAACAAACCCAATGACTTTCCCCTTTGCATGCCAAGCAAGGCTCAAGTGGCAGCACCCTTAGGAGGAAAGCTGGCATTATTTTCAAAAAATTGGCATATTGTCACAAAAGACAAATGGATCCTGGACATTATAAACAGAGGCTACAGATTTCATTTTCACACTCTTCCAAAAATGAGAGGCATGCCGAACCTGCCACACAATCAAAGGGCAGAGGCTCAAATACAAATTTCAAAGCTCATGGACATGAAAGCTATTCAAGAGGTACCTACTCACGAACAAGGTCAAGGTTTTTATTCCAGACTATTCCTGGTACCAAGGAAGGGAACCGATTGGAGACCCATTTTGGACTTATCCGTCCTAAACACATTTCTACTCGTACCAAAATTCAAGATGCTCACCTTACAGCAGCTTCTTCCCATGCTGGGCAAGGAGTCTTGGCTGGTAACATTGCACCTCAAGGAGGCATACCTGCATGTCCCAATCAGACAAAGCTGCAGAAGATACCTCAGATTTCTTGCAGGTTCAATCCACTATCAATTCTCTGCATTGCCCTTTGGCTTATCTACTGCACCCAGAGTATTCACAAAATGCCTGGCATCAGTAATTGCCTACTGCAGACTTCAAGGGATACAAATATACCCTTATTTGGACGACTGCCTGATCCAAGCGGACAGCAAACACATACTTCTGGAACATCTGGCTTATGTAACACGGTTATTGAATTCTCTGGGATACACAGTCAACAAAGAGAAATCCAGGCTAACACCATCTCAGAAAATAATTTTCCTGGGTGCCAACTTGGACACAAACACCCAGATGGCCTATCTTACGCCAGAAAAACAGGGGCAACTAACTCAGTACTTCAAGATACTAGCAAATTGTACCAGGCTAACTGCAAGGAAAATCCTGCAGGCTCTGGGATTCATGGCATCTTGCATTCTTCTAATCCCATGTGCAAAGTTGTATATGAGGAAACTTCAATGGTACCTAAAAAGCCTATGGTCTCAACACAGCCACGGTTTGGAAGCAATAATACCACTAATTCCTTGTTTGCAAAAGGAATTTCTATGGTGGGCTCAAGCATGCCAAACAAACACAAGTCTACCATTCTGCAAGCCTCAAGCAAATCAAGTCATCACAACAGACGCCTCAGGCTACGCCTGGGGGGCGCACATGACAGACAGGTGCATTCAGGGCAAATGGTCCCAAAAGGAAAAGCACCTTCACATCAATCAAAAGGAAATGCTAGCAGTGATAAATGCTATTACAGCTTTCAAGGACCTTCTGCATCCAGGGCAATTATTGATAAGAACAGACAACACCACAGTAATGTGGTACATAAACAAACAAGGAGAAACACATTCATACCCCCTGTGCAGGCTGGCCATGTCACTTTGGAACATGGCTCTGGAGTTGCAAATTGAGCTTCAAGCACAGTACTTGCCAGGTATGTAGAACACGCTGGCAGACAATCTAAGCAGAAATATGACAGACCCGCACGAATGGAAGTTGCATCCTCAAGTGTTTACAAAGATAATCCAAGCGTGGGGAAGGCCAGACATAGATCTCTTTGCCTCCCACAAAAATCATCAACTGACAAAATTCTGCTCAAGGACATTTCACCCAAAGGCCTGGAGAGTGGACGCCCTTTCTTTCAGTTGGGCAGCACGGACAGTTTACGCCTTCCCACCTCTTCCTCTACTGCCCAAGGTGCTTTTCAAAGCAAGAGCAGACAGACCAAGATGATACTGATTGCTCCAGACTGGCCAAGACAACACTGGTACCCACTCCTGAGGAGCCTAACACATTCTCCTCCCTGGACCCCTACCTCTAATGCCTCTTCTTCTGACTCAGCACAGCTACAAAACTCTTCACAGTCAGCTAAAAACACTCAATCTGGCTGCATGGAAGATTCCTTAACACCACAACAGACCCTACTCTCCAAGGAGGTGCAGGATGTCATTTTGGAGGCCAGAAGGCCATCTACTAGAAAAGCTTACTCCGCAAAATGGAAACGGTTTTGTGCTTGGAATGAGAAAAAGGGTCAGGATCCTAGAAAACTGTATTTGTCTCAGATCTTACAGTATCTAGCTGAGCTGCTGAACAGTGGACTTTCATTCTCCTCCATCAAAATCCATGCCTCAGCCATTTCTGCAGAATACAACACTGATCCACCTTTATTCTCTCACCCACTCTTAAGACAGTTCCTCAGAGGGGCTAAGAATATAAGACCTCCAAGAAAACAACCAATCCCAGCTTGGGATCTTAATTACATTCTAGAAAAATTAACATTGCCTCCTTTTGAACCAGCTGCCTCAACAGATTTGCAATATTTGTCCTGGAAAACAGCTTTCCTTCTAGCTATTACCTCAGCTCGTAGGGTCTCGGAACTACAAGCCCTCATGGCTGTGCAGCCCTTTATCATCTTCCATCAGGACAGGGTTTCCCTACGAACCAACCCGTCATTTATGCCTAAGGTAGTATCCAGGGTAGCTTTACCTACCTTTTACCCCAATCCTCAAAACAAAGGGGAAAGGCTGCTACATTCCTTAGACATCCAAAGACAGCTGCGTTACTATTTGGACAGAACAAAGCCTTTCAGAAAATCAGAACAACTCTTTGTGTCCTATGCTGTAGGAGCACAAGGGAAGCCAATTCCAAACAGACAATATCAAAATGGATAGGCCACTGCATACATTTTTGTTACTCCTTTCATTGTAAATCTGTACCTGCAGGCATCAGATCCCACTCCACAAGGGCCACAGCTACCTCTGCAGCCTTCCTCAGAGGAGTTCCTACCAAAGATATTTTGGAGGCAGCCACTTGGAGTTCTGTGCATACCTTCACTAAACACTACCACCTACCTTTATACTCCAAAACTAGAGCAGGCTTTGCCACTGCTGTGTTGCAGGGCATTCTGGCTCCTCCCAGTTCCACCTAGTGCCTACCACCCTGTGCGTAGCTTTAGGATTCTACCCATCTGTAATGACTGCAGCTGTATGCACGATGAACATAGTACAGTTTTGTACCTACCATAAATGTAGATGTTCGAGTGCTAATACAGCTGCAGTCCAGGTTTCCCTCCCTCCTTCCCCTCTTGGTACAGGCCTAGTGGCTAACACCTCCTCATACAACCTGATTGGGTTATCCTTCTATGGTGTATTTGCTTGCAACTACTGATTTTTGATTATATTGCATTGCATGATTATATATAAATTATGTATTGCCTTCCTACTGGGGGCACCTGACATCTGGGGCAAGAAAGACTGAAGAAAATGGTGTCGGCTGTGTCTTATATACCCCTGTCGCACTGACGTCAGGAAAGAAAGCGACAACAACCGACGCCGGACCTAGACTTTGGAATTCGGCCGACCGAGGACCTGCCTGACGGCAGGAGAACCCATCTGTAATGACTGCAGCTGTATTAGCACTCGAACATCTACATTTATGGTAGGTACAAAACTGTACTTTATGCCTCCCCCACATGGGGAGCACAGGGTGTCAGTGCATGAATGCATATATGTATGGATTTACCCTTATTGTATTGTCATAGACTTTAGTTACAAGATATGGTAACTGTCAGTCTGTTGAGTTACCATTTAATCAAGTTTTATTTTTTTCATAACCGTATAACTAGTTTCATTATTGTGTGGTTGGGGAGGTTAAGGGTTGTTAGACGATGATGATTGTATTCAGTTTTTTTGGTGCTGAGGTTATTTTTGTGGACAGTGCCATTTGAGGAAATGTTAAACAATGAGGCAAGGCTGAATTAGAATGATGGTGGTCCAAGATCACATTTACTACAACTTCTTATGTTGCAGTTTAATCATCAAAAAGTCTGGTAACAGCAGCAAACATTTGTATGCACTAGGAACTAGTTGTAGACTCAAGGAGTTTGCACTCAGTAAGTAAAGCTAGCCCAGTGGTGCAGAGTCAGAACATCCGTTTGCATTTCTGGCAACCCGAGTTTGACAATGGACTTTTATCACCAGTAGGGTTGTCTGGGATGAATAGGATGAAGCAGCTGAAGGTCAGCTCTCCTATCCCAGGGGTAGTACAGGGGGGAATCTGATGCCCGCACTACCTCTGGTGGGAGGCCAGGAACCATGCAGGACATCTCAAGCTAATGCATGCAGGTGGTAATGATGTCCTGATGTCATTGTTCTAGCCGCCTTCTCAGCTAGGGGCATTGGGTGGCCACTGCAAGAGTAACTGCTCCCAGGCTCCATGCTTATTGCCTGTAATGCAATCTCTTGCTCCCTTTGCCTAAACATGAGTGCAACTGAAGTTGACTTTTTGAGGAGTCAGGAATGCCACCTGACAAAATGTCATGTCTGGGGTACCTGCCAAGGAGTCATTAGGGATTCTGGGATAGGTGGGTGTAAAAGCTTGGGTAAACAGCTTGAGCTTGTGTGTAGTTGAGAAGGGAATTGGGGGAAAACTTGCAAAAATATATTTTGGCAAGCCATGCATGCAGCTAAAGGCTTTATTTAAAGTCTCAAACATTTGACTTAACTCATTACAGCTGAGTGACACCTCCAGGTGTTTCTGCAGTTGCATCTTACTGATGCCTCTCTGTGTCCAATATTGCTTGCTCATATTTGCATTAATCATTTCAAAACAATGCTACATACAGAGTACTAAAAGATTTCATCTTAAAACTTCCAGAATGGCAAATACAGATCTAGTGATATGTTACCACTGCCTAGTGCAGGCAAAGAGACTAATAATTGTTCATATAATATTTTTATACCGTCATAAATTTTGTGTTTTTCTAAATATCTCTGTAACCAAGTAGCACAAACAAAACAGCTTAGCCTTATATGGAAGCTCTCAGCTAGATGAACAAAATGCTGCTGACATTATGTACGTAACTTGAGTGGTTGTGGACATATACTGTAAGTTGTTAAAATATTATAAACTTAATATTTACTGTATTTACAGCGACTTATAAATTCCAGTTTAAGATCTAGAATCTAAATAATACTGCCACTATAAAAACAGTTGGTGCTAAAGAGTTTGTCATTTGCACTTCTTTAGTGATTCCTATTGTCTGAGAGAAATGAGCATTTGTTTGAAATATGAGGACATAATTTGATTTTAAAAGCTTAGCCTCTGCCTATTGGAAGTTAACAATGCAAACCTCCAGAGCTCCATCAGAGAGAATCAGTTAATACATTTCTACCCAAAATTTAAAGTGATAATGTATATCTTTTTGATTTCATATACCCATTGAAGTTATTTATTCTGTTGTAATTGTTACACAATAGTGTGAGTTCCAGATAGAATCTGCCACCTTCCTGTAATAAATAAAACCTATCGCAACAGCAGCAGATGAATTATGCAACAGATACAAGCGTGTTAATATATCCTACCAGCCGTTATTTCTTGAAATAAAGCTTAGTAATATCTGTAAGAATATATTGTTTTCTAGATGTGTTGCAACAAGTGCATACAATTCAGTATATCACATTTGCTATATCTTGCACATAACACATACATGAAGTAGAACCGTATTTAAATATATCTTAATTTGTTGTATTAATCTGGCAGGTAGTGCAAAGAAGTAAGGCTCTAAGCTGTTAAATTGCTACCTATAGTCATTACTCAGTGGTACAATGTTTGATTCCTTACACTTCAATTTGCATATTATATGAGTCTGAAAAAGTAACTGAAGCTTCCAGGTCACTCAAAAAAGACACTTGTGACTATTGGCTTATCTGGTTAACAAGTGTGTATGTGCGTGCGCGTCTAGGAATGTTGAGCGAAATCTTGTTTCACCGAAACCAAAATGGCGAGCACACTTGCGCAAAAGTCCGTTTTCACCGGAAATGCACTTTTACTAAAGTGAGATTTAAAAAAAAAAAAAAAAAAGACAGAATGGCTGTTGCTGAGATCGCGGTACAGTGCGGATAAGGGAATACTCCCTTTTCCCCACTGTAGTGCGATCTCGGAGTGAGAATATAAAAGTAGGGGGTGTGTGCTACCGAAAAATCGCAGAAGAATGCTCAACCGTTTCAGATTTGTTGAAACGTCATCCTAGATTCATATATATATATATATATATATATATATATATATATATATATATAATGTGTATTTGTGTGTGTGTATATAAATATATACACATAAAAAGCAAGATCATACGAAAATGCAACTTAGTTTATTGTTATGGCAAAGCACAGAAAATACTATTTCTGTACAGTATTTAAGCAGAACTGCACAAAAAGCAGCCACCTGGCAGATTATATGCTGTTGGTAATGGACTAGGCATTACATTTTAAGCAGGATTAACAAACAAATGCATTTTGTACATATAACCTGTGCAAATTGTTTGAGGAATGGCATTTCTGATTTTTTTAAATATGTTTAGGTATAACAAAGCTGGAGGCAAGTATATCCAGTCTTCAAGCCAGCCACAAAGTGTTGTCTAAAAGGAGCTGGGTGGTACAGTTTTAATAAACCAGTTAGTATTAGCTGGTTTCTGAGTTAAGCCCTATTAGTAAAATATGTGAAGTAATCATTTTGTAATAAGAGAGAATAACTGCCCCAGTCTACCACAGGAAAACAATCACTTTGCTGATGTGGAAACTGCAGTACACCCAGCGGGATGGCAGTGCAAGGTCAACATTCACTGCAGCTTCTAAAGTTTATTTATTTGACATTTGATTACTGGGAAAGGCCAACTGAGTTGAAGCCCATTTTCAGCGGAGGGCCAGGTAGAAAAGATGTAGATTATTGCTAAACATTTTAAGAACAATGATTTTACAGCCTTCAAACATAAAACAAAAACATCTGCAATTGGAATAATTATAACAAATTAGACAAAATTTAAAAACACATTGGTTTAGAATCAATACAAGTTATATAACAATCATTTAATCTTTAGGCAAAGTTTAGACAGTTTGTAGAGAGATTAAAGGTAAGTTAGTCTAATACAAACAGGAATTGCAATATGAAGTGAGGGAAAAACAGGTTTATGATTTATTTAGACAGAAACTCAGGTAGAGAATTTGACAGAAGTAAGGAAATAAGCAGTAGTGTACAATACCAAATTCCTTGCTATCCTTGATTCACATGCTCCTGCTGGCTCCATTAGAACCAAAACAAAATTGCACCATAGCTTTCAAGAGATATCAAATCAATGATTATACTTAGAAATAAAGCATGGGACAGTTGGTGTGCTACAAAAGCCCCACTAGATCAACTTAGATATAGACAGTTAATGAATGCGACAAAAAATCTATTATACTAGACAGAAAAGACTACTATTGCCATTTTCAACAGAAACATCAAAACAAACCTCAAAAGTTTTGGGCAGGAATAAACTAACTTCTTCACCCAGAACATACCTGCATTCCAACCTCTTCAGCGTCTAACCATAAATCCCCAGAGGATATTGCAAATTCCTTCAGTAGTTTCTTCACAGAGACTATCCAATCCCTAGCTAGTCAGCTAACTCCTAATTGCTCTAACTCAAACGCTGCTATACCTGGAACTCAACTATCCTTTAGCTTTCAACTTGTTTCTACATCACTTATCTGAGCCCTAATTAAGAAATGTAAAACCAACCACTCTAGCTGCTGATCTCCTCCCTGCAGAGTATCTACAAAAAGCTGCAGACATCCTAGTATACCCCATCTCCATCTTAATCAATATAACTATATCTGTAGCTACCATCCCCTCAGTCTGGAAAAATATCTCATGTAATACAACTCCATAAAGGAGGTAGCTCCATTGAACTGGCAAACTTCAAACCCAGAGCTATTTTGTCACCCCGTGCTAAAATTATGGAGAAATTTGTCCATAAACAACTTCTGCACTACCTTATTCAGAGCAAGCTGTTGGCCACTTCTCAGCACGGCTTTAGGCCATACCACAGTACCACCTCAGCCCTCCTGTCTTTCTCGAACGCCATAAACCAAAACCGAAATAACAACAAACTGTCCTCAGCCCTCTTCCTCGATCTCTCCAAGGCCTTCGATGTGGTTAACCACCAGCTACTCATCCATACTCTGAAGGAAATCTCCTTAAATAGCCATGCTCTCCAATGGTTTCAAGCTTACCTAAGTGGTAGACAACAGGCCATCCTATGGCAAACAAACTATCAGCCCATTTGCCCATCACCCTAGGTGTTCCCCAGGTCTCTATACTAGGACCCCTTCTTTTCTGTATCTTTATTAATGACCTTCACACTGTCATCCCAAATGCAACCTGCATTCAATATGTGGGCGACTCCACTTTGATTTGTTCAGCCTCCTCTCCGTTAAATCTACTGACATTACCCCAGAATATTTTCACACATGGGGGGGTGCAGGGGGGCTTGCCCACCTGTTTTTAGATAGATTGTGTGTATGTTAGTTTTGTTGTGTTTGTGTGTTGGTTTGTTTTTTTGTAGTGTAGACAGGTAGGTGTGTTTGTGTGGTGTAGTGTTTTGTTTGTGTTACATTCATGGTTTGAAATTTCGCAGTGTTAAAGTTTCGGGTTTTTGATTTTTCGGCTTTATAGTCTCAAGATACTGAAATTCGATATTTCAGTATTTCGAGATTATAAAGTGAATCCATATATATATATATATATATGTATGTATATATACATATATATATATATATATATATATATATATATATATATATATATATATATGTATACACACACACACATACATACACACCTCAGTATTTATTGGTAATATATCTATATATTGTTATACACATATATGTATCTCCATACATATCTATCTCTCTATGTATGTTTCTTTTCATGTATATATATTTGTAGATACCAGTCCTTCATAATTGCACAGTGTCTCTTCCCTATTGTAAACTGGCTGTAAAGAAGGGTATGTTTGAGAAAGCATCTCTAAACCCATACATTTAAGGTGGCTTACTGGTAAATTGATGTGACTATGGCATACAGTGTCCTGGAATCAAGACCTGCAAGGACTGTTTATTTTGTTGCTAGGCAGAAGAATGACTGCTAAATATCTTTGGATGATATATCCCTCCAGGAGATAACACCAGAACCCTAGAATCTCTTCTCCAATGGACATCAGAAACCCTCCCCCATGAAACCATTATACTAGGCAACTTCAATATTGATTGGACCTCACTTAAATCACCCCACCCATTTAATCATATTAACCTTTATGGATTCTCACAGTTTAGACAAACCCCAACTAGGGTAGGCAAAAACCTCAAAAAAAAGAATCAATACTAGATTGGAGTCTCCCCAATCACCCATCTTCCACCCATAATTTTGGTACACTACCCGACATTCTAAGCGACCACCTCCCAACCTTCTTCAGCAGAGACCAAACTAAACTCACTAGAACTAGCTCTCTTAAACACAACAGATACACTAAAAACTTCAGGGCTGATGACCTTAATACAGCCCTTAAGCACTCTAACTGGTCCCCTCTTTTAACACTTCCTTTAGATGAAGCAGTTGAGTATTTCAACACTGTCTTCTTAGGCCTTCTCAACCGACTTGCTCCACCAAGACAGATCTGCACTAAAACCATCTATGCCCCATGGCTTACCATGAGCACTAGGCAACTTATGAAACAAAGGGACAAAGCATGGGACATGTGACACAAAAACAAAATTACTCCTAATAGGCAAACATTCTTAAAACTGAGAAACACTGTAAAAAAAAAAAAAAACAAATCGGACTAGACAAAAATACTATAGTGAAATTCAAACCAACCCACAAATGTTCTGGGCCACTATAAACAGTATTCTCCAACCAGTTAAATCACCATCTCCTCATCCAAACATAGACACCACCTCTATAAACACAGCCACCCAATTCAATTAGTTATTTACCAACTCTATATTAAAGCTGTCATCAGACCTACTCTCCTCAACCCCCACTATACTATATAACCCATAAAATAATGCCAGCTCCTTCACCCTACAACCTGTACCAACTTACACATCTATAGACATCTAACCAAACTTAAACCCACCACCTTAGCAGTAGACAAACTACCTGCCAAATTGCTACAAATAGCCGCCAAGGCCATTTCTTACCCAGTCTCTATAATCATTAACAGATCAATCTCAGAACAAAAGGTGCCACTTCTCTGGAAAATCTCCTACAGTATACCAATTCATAAAGGGGCAACTCCACTGACCTAACAAACTACTGCCCAATAGCTATACTTTCCCCACTGGCTAAAATAATGGAAAAATGTATCCACACCTAGGTCCTAACACACCTCCTCTCCAACAGTCTTCTTGCCAAAACTCAACATGGATTCCACCCCAACCATAGCACTACCACTGCACTCATCCATTTTGGTAACCTAGTAAATATGCAACGCAACAACGGCCAGCTAGTGTCTGCGGTTTTCCTTGACTTACCGAAGGCGTTTGAGACAGACTCCCATACAAAACTAATAGCATCACACTCAGAATTAAAACTAACTATTCCCACTCTGTTATGGTTTCAGGACTCTCTCCCCCAACGCCAACAAGCTGTTCAGTGGAAAAACTCCCTTTCCCCCCTACTGTTGGTGAAACTAGGAGTACCCCAAGGATCAATCCTAGACCCCTACCTTTCACTATATTTACAAATAATCTTCACAAAGACACCCGTTTAGCAAACCTGGTTCAACACGCTGATGACTCTACCTCTACCTTAATCTGCTCTGCCCCCACCCTCCAACAACTTCAAATCTTAAGACCCAAGAAGCCTTTACATCCATCAAAACCTGGCTTACAAACTCCCAGCTAATACTAAATCCTAAAAAGACCCAACTTATGCTCTTTCATCCTTCCAAAGCAGCAGCACCTACTCCCCCATTCTCTCTTTCTGCATTAGATAATACCCCTATCTCCATGTCACACAAACCAAATTACTAGGGTTCATTATGAAAATAATATGTAATTTGACAAACACACAGCTCATACAATAACCAAAATCAATAAAAAAACTAGGTACTCTCTACAGATGTAAAAACTTCCTAACCAGCAACAGTAAAGTTACCCTAACTTGTACCCATCTTCTCTCTACCTTACTGTATGCTTCTTCTGTCCTAATTAATCTAAAGAAGAGCGATTTAAATAAGCTATTTCTTGGCTTGAACTCCCTAACACCTTGCCTCTAAACCAACTTCTAGCTCACCAAATACTGTACCAACCTGACAAAACTCCAGCCTTGCAACACCAGATCATCCTCTACTCCAATAACCGAGAACTTAGATACACTAACAAGGCACTAATCACAATCTCCAAAAGCCATTACAGCTCTGGTGACTCCCTGTATTCTAGTAACATTGTCAAGATTTGGAACTCCCTACCACTACAAATCAGGGTGCTACTTAACAAAACCATCTTCAAAAAACAGCTGATTTCCCACCTAAACAACTCCTAGACATGCAACTGCCTAGCACCTGGCTGACATATTCTAACTCCTTTCCCCTAACCATTATCCAACCTCTTTAAAACTCCCACAGATAAACTATATATTATCACATGTTACTTAACCAATTCACTGCTGCCTACTCCCCACTGGCTCATCTATACCCACTAACTCTCCCCTAGACCAAGTTGAAAAGCTTTCTTTTAAAATATCAATGCACCTCATATGAACTTGTCTAAATTCCCCTCCTTTTTTAATTTTTCCTTTCTTGTTTTATCTTCAGTAAATCTTCAAGATTCTCTACTAGATATACTGTATGAACAACCATCATATGTTACTACCTGCTGTACTTTTAATTGTATGTCTAAATCTCTATGTTATGTAAATATCTTATGCAATCATATGTTATTGTCTGCTATATTTTCATAATTGAATGTGTAATTATCTTATGTATAGTATGCTAGAAATTGTTCTGAAGAGTTTCTCCCTGGGCCTCTGCTGAAAATGGACAGCACTGTCCAGTCGTACCTCCCCGGTAAGTAAATGTAAAATAAAATAAAAATAAGTAAATAAAATTGGCTCTCTAATCATCGGCTGATCTTAAATCATAATAAAACAAAGCTGCTTCTTTTCTTTCCCACTAGTAGGTCCTCCTCACTTTCCTTTACCATTAAATCTAATAATGACACCATTGTTTCCCCAGATGCCCAAACCAAACTCTTAGACGTTATAGTAGACAATAATCTCAAATTTGATATGCATGTCAATCAAACTATTAAAACCATTGATAAAAACTTGGCTTCCTTTATAAGATTAAACATTTCCTTACCTCACTTGCTAGGACTGCTATTGCCTGTTCCCATCTACTCTGTACTCTCCTCTATGCCTCCCCTTTAATCACCAATCTGAACAAATCTGCTCTTACCAAACTCTCTAGCTGTTATAACCACATCCCTAGATTTGCAAATGGCACAGCATACAGGACACACCACTGTTATAACCTAAATCTGCTAGGGTGGCTAGAATTGTCTAGCCTACTCCAGTACAACCAGCTCATAGTGGCCCATAAAATTCTCAACCATCCTGAAAATACGTCTGCACTTAAAAACATCATCAGCCCCTATAGTAACCAGGCCACTTCGCTCATCTAATAGATTGCTGGTTCAAACATTCAAAACCACCAGCTCCGCCTGGGACTTTGCCAATTCTATTGGCAAAACATGGAGCTCACTTCCTGCAGATCTTACCCTAGACCCTCTCTAACTCAATTCAAAAAAAAGTCTCAAGCAATATTTTAAAACAAATTGGCTATGTTCTTGTACTAATCCTGACTAGCTCCTTCTCTATAATTTAAGTACTGTGTCGTTGTTTTGGTCTACATACTTATGAAATTAAAAAAAATGAGAGACTGTATAACTTGCTTGTTCTGTTAGAGTTTGTAAACTGTGTGTAACGTGTAATTATTTTGTGACTTTACTGTATGTTTTCCCTTGGAGCCTTTCTTCCCGGACCTCTGCTGAAAATGGACATGTATCCAGTTGGACTATCCCAGTCAACAAATGTAAAATTAAAATAAATGAGGAAGGGAGAGTATGAATGTATAAGGAATGAAAAGTTACTTGTTCTTATTTAGGAATATAGTTTATCCTGGTTTTGAGCAACAACAGAGACAGATTTTAGCTAGAAAGTCTTTCAGAGTGGTTTTGAAAGATGGGAAGGGAAGGTATTCACCTGATGGATACAGGTAAGGAGTTCCATGCCTTAGCAACATTGTACGATTACAGACAGTGCCCAGCAGATTTGCTAGGTTTGTAGACAGGAGGTTTGGGTCACTGGATCACAATGACCAACTAGGAACATAGTTGTGTAGAATGTTTTTTAGTGCTGAACAAGGCAGATGGATGCTGGATAATTTTACAAGTGGTAAGAAGCTGTCTATATATGTTAGTTGATGAGGTAGTTCTAACCAATTTATGCTTTTTAGTGCTATACAGTGGTGGGTTCTGAAAGGGAGTATGTGTTGCAAATTTAGCAACTCTGTTATAGCATTGTTCAAGTTAAAATTTTTTGTGAAGCCTGGAGATTAGTAAGGATGGGAGCACCATAAAGAAGAGTGGGGAGGAGATTAGTAGCGGCAAGTGTAGTTTTAGTTGCGTTGATAAGAAAGCTTTTGGCTCTGCAAAACATCTCTAATTTTTGATGAGTTTTTCTTATGCAAATATGTATATGCAGGTCGAATGTAAGCTTATTATCCACTATCACTCCTAATAATTTGCTATGAGAAGTGACTTCAGTGGTTGTATTATCATGAGAGAGGACTTTAAATTTTGTTTTTTCATGTGAGAGGGATTTGGGGTAGTAGTAGTAGTTTGATCTTTTTTAGGTTAAGCATGAGTTGTGAGTTACGAAGCCGTGTTTCAGTGGCTGTTAAAGTTATAATATTTTGAGGTGTAACATGTCAGATGTGCAAATAAGAGTGGAATTGTCTATGTATTGTAGAAGGGTGGCCTGTTATTTGGATGTATAGAGGGTGTTGGTGAAAATGTTAGAGCGGACCAAGGATTAGAGCCTTGTGGTACACCGGTGGTGACTAGGAGGTAAAGAGAGAGCATGAAGTGCCATTTTACTGACTGATAATTAGTGGACAGGTAGCTTTTGAACCACAGAAGGGTGTGCTGAGAGAGTCCTACTGAAGACATTTGAAGTAGAAGTTTGCTGTGACAAACTGTGTCGAATGCAACAAGTATAGAAATAAGGAAGAGACTAGTTTTCTGTTATCTCTAGCTTTATTGACTGCGTCTGTATAAGTTAGGATAGTGATAGTCTAGTACTATGGAAAGGATGGAAGCCATGTTGTGTAGGAGATATAAATCCTTCCTGCAGGGGATGGTCTAGCATTTGTTTTACAATACATTTTCCAAGTATTTTGGTGAGGGGAGATAAGATTGCAATAGGTCTAAGGGTATTAATGTCTGTTGAATTTTGTGCAGAGGGATAATGTGACTTTTTCCAGAGAGGGAACATGACATTCCTGGATTGACCTGACCTGTTTATAAGGATTAAGACAGGATAGGCAATACTTTTGGCTATTTTTAGGTACTCGCTCAGAAGGTCATCAGCTGAAGAAGAGTATGGTTTAAGTTTAAGAATAATTTTATATAGGATGTGGGCAGAGGTTTGAAGGTGAGCGTGATTGTGGTGATATGTGGCTGTTAGGCAGGGTTGGGATTAGATGTTGAGGAACCTTTGGTTAGAGATATATTATCTGTAAAGTGAGAGTTGAACTGTATTGTAGTTTTCAAGTGGTGATTTATCAGGAGAGGGGTTTGGGTTGAATTTTTGGCTGAGATGTAATATTTCTTTAATGGATGTCCAAAATGTTTAGGGTTGTGTTCAGTAATATTCTGAAAGTTATTACAGTATATTTGTTTTCATTCATTTGCTTTTTAGTACGATTGTGAAGCATTCTGAAGTTTTCAATATATTATGTTTTATATTTTTGCCATTTTTCCATGCATTTTATATATCCTGCATTAGCATTTTGCTCTTTTTCAATAACCAAACTGTATTATTTGCTTTAGTGTCTCATTTCTAGGAGGTGCATGGCTGTTTAAGATATTTAGAAAAGTTGCATTAAATTAATTTACAGCATCATCTAAGGGGAGTTTTTTTAGGAAGTTCCAGGTAATAGATGATAGTGAAGTAATGAACATTACTGTGTTAAACTTGGAAAGGTTGCCTGTTTTATAAATTTGCTGTTTAACTAGATGTGTGAGCTGTCTGATCATATGGATTGGGAGATAATCACTGAGAGAGTCTGACATTGTACTTGTGGTAGAGTATTTGCTAGGATCTAATAGGGAATTTGATGTCTTGCTTTAGTGTGTGGAACTATTAATCAGTTGTGAGAAACCATATAACCATATGCTGGATGTAGGGGAGTTAGTTTTTTTGTCCATCCAATTGACATTCACATCAACTAGTGGTATTATTTCATGTGGAAATGTTATGGATATCCAATGTAGGATATCTTCCAGTATAGCTGTATTGTCACCAGGAGGGGGATGTAAAGGACAGTAATATATATATATATATATATATATATATATATATATATATATATATATATATATATATATATATATGTGTGTAATTGTTTATTTTGAGTAAAGCAGTAAGAAGCTTTGCTGAACTTAATTTTGGTATTGGTTTACTCTAAGGGGAAATGTGGTAGGTGTTGGGAAATATTAAAGGAGTACCACCGCCTCTCATCTTTATACAGTCTTTACGGATGATATTATAGTCAGGAGATATCAATTCGGAGTAGTTTATGCTGTGTTTAAGCCAATTTTCCTTTACAGCAAGAATATCAGGCTTATGTTGGGTAATCCAGACATATGTAGTTCAAGATTTTTATTTCTTACACTTCTAACATTTATTGCAGCAAAAATTAGTTCACCAGGGTTGGGAATTGGCTGTTGGGTTAGAGAAATATGTGGGAGAGATTTATCTTTGTGTTCATCGTGATAGGTGGGGCCAGGATTAGGGCATATATGTCACCCTAAATGGATTTTACTATATTGGGGAATTATGCATACTTGTTTCTTGTAGAGGATTCTTGCACTTCATTTTATTTTAGTTAAAGTGCAGTCAGTCAGTCAGATAGGGAAAGGGAAGTAGGAAACGAGAAACAGACTTGTATATATAGAAGTAGTAAGGTCATTTGGGGAGGGTTTTGGAATAAGAGTCACAAGTGAAATGTGTATGTAGGAAGTATAATATTAGGGTAAGAGGGGGTAGGTGATAATTGGGTATAGGGGAGCTAAGAGAAGCAGAGATAAAGGTAGTGTTTAAACTTTAAAAACAGTCTTGTAGCAGCAGCAGACTGAGTTTTGATGGTATTTTTAACTTTTTCCAGCCAGACACATTTAAAATGTTACCTTTATCATACCTTAGAGAGAAAATTGGTTCAAGTAGTAACTATCTGGATTAGTAGACAACTCCACATCTTTTTTTGTGTTGATTTCAGTGCATCAGATATTGATTTTATATATTACAGATAGGTTAGCAATGCAGAATGAGCCACGTAACCAATGAACTGCCACAGGTGACTTTGTCAGAAATGCATGAGTATGTCATGAATGAATGTCAGTCCAAAGTTTGTATTACTGTGCAAGAAGGCTAGCATTAAATGTCAGAGATTATTGCACAGTGCATTGCACTAGTGTCATGTTCCCTGTCCATGTTTTTTTAACACTGCAGAGATTGAATCAAGCTTACCCAAGAATGTCCAGAATAAAAGTCTGAGCCAGAGTATATGTGTAGTGTTTTGACATGAGTCAGGATGAGGGAAAAGTTAAGATCTGTGATGAATGGTAATTCATTGCCTAGTGTTGCCACCCTTGATATAGTGGCTTGGAAATATATGGTTTATACAGCATGTCTGTAAGCCCATTTCTTTTTTTTTTCATTTTCAATAAATATTTTTATTAAATTATCATGTATGACATAAGCAATCTTACATTTATGTAAATGGAAAACAACATTGACAGCACTTTAGATGCAAACATTTTACATCACAGACACCATTGAAACAACTGTAGTTGCAAGCATTACACAACACTTATAATCTATTCAGTCATTGTCAGGCATTATGTGGTTCTTGCTCCTTCCTTTTTCTAAGGATCCCAATTTCAGTTGTTTTATCTCTGTTAGTATATTCACTACTAGTAAAGTTGGTCTAGACTTTGATTTCCATTTACTAGTAATCGCTTTTTTGGCAGCCACCATAACTATACTCAGCAAGGATTTAATATGTCTAGGCAATTATGATTCTGTATTGTAGCTCAAAAAAATAAATAAATAATCTCCCCAGTCAATCCAATCCGCTCACCCAGCATCTCCGACAGATAGGTCTGCAGGGAATCCCTAAAGTCTGCCAGCTCATTACACTCCCAAAAAAATATGTTCCCAGGAACTACTTTCTTGCCGGTCACACCTCCAACATTTGCTATCCACCTAAGGAAAATTTCTTTGGCGTCTACTTGGGGTATAAAAATACCCATGTAAACGCTTCCAGGCAAAGATCCTAAATCTTCTAGACTTTGTTGTATATTTGGGAGATATGCATATATTCCACAATGTCTTCATGAATTGCTTAGCCAGTCTCTCTTCCCAATCCTTTTTAAGCTCCTCTGATTGATTCTGTTACCTTTCCCTTTCTAGTTATTTGCTCCCAATACTTGGCTCCTTTGCCAGTTTTCTGCAATAAATTCCAGCCCCTCTTGCCTGTTATCTGTATCCCTAACCACAGTTATCCCTATTGATAGAATCTTTTTTCTCCGTTCTCATGCTGGTTTAGTTCTTAGAATACTCCCTGCTATTTTATGAATATAATACTCTGTGTGATTTGTATTGCTCTCCTTGAGTCTGCATCCAATATCCCAATCTCTCTTTAGTTATTGACCTTCCCCCATGTATCATCATCAGTCCTTTCCACTTTGAATTAAAGTTTTCTGCTGGTGCTATGTATAAGAGCCATAACTTTGTTGCTCTAAAATTCCCCCCTCAAATTGGACAATCCTAGTTCACCTTGTTCTGTTAGACGAATCAACTTATTCCACTTGACCCTTTCTGTTTTTCCTTCCCAGATAAAATCTTCAACTCTTTTTAACTGCTATCCACAGCTTCTCCTCTAGTTGATAAAAAAATATGCCTGACCTGTTTATGAGACTAAAGGGATTAAAAACATTTTAATTGCTTGTATCTTAGTATATATAATACCCACAGTGAAAGTATAATCCTAGGAGATGTCAACATAAATTGGCTAGACTATACAACTCCTTCTCCAAATGCTTCCATCAACCTCTATTACTTCACTCTGCTCTTTACTGTCATAACCAAGCCTAGCAATAACACTAAAAGGCACCTTACTTGACTGGGTCTCAGTGTCCGATCCCAACAAAATTACATCTGCAGGAACTCTACACTGCAATATCAGTGACCATCTGCCTGCCTATATAACACGTGCCATCTCCTCAACCTTACATGAGCACCAGTGCTGACCCTCTAGATGGCTAATTAACTTCAACCCCATAAGCTTCAATGAAACATTAAGCAAAGTCAATTGGAGCATTCTAAAGTATTTGCCTCTAGATGAAGCAGTTGAATTTTTCAATTCAACTTTCCTCAGTATACTCAATAGAATGGCCCCCCTCCGGAATAAGAGAATCAAAGCAAATCACACAATTTGACTTTCTAGAGAGACAAAAAAAATTATGAATACCAGAGACTGAGCATGGAAAAAATGGCATAATAGTAAAAACCCCATAGATCTCCAGCTTTTCAAACAACTCCGCAAACAAGTAAAGCATCTAGTTATTAATGACAAAAAACAGTACTACTTCCATCTCCAAAACAAACACAACTGTAACCCAGAACATTTCCGGAATTTAGTCTCCACTCTATTAAACCCTGGCACCAAAAGCAATCCTTGCACAAATCCTGACAAAACCCCTGCTGAACTAGCTATCCTTTTCAACTCCTACTTCATAGACAGTATATCCAAACTTGCTTCCACCTTTGCTATAGCTACTCACAACAGCAACCCTTCTTCTACAAGCCATACCCCAGAAAAGCCCTCCCACCAGTCTTTCTCCTTCTCTCACATTCCCACTTCCACTATTTCTAAACTCCTGCTAAAACTCAAACCCGGTAGCACTGCCCCAGACAGTTTACCCCCAGAATACATTCAAATGTCTGCCAAATCCATCAGCTACCCCAAAAGCATTCTCATAAAAAGATCTATCCAAGAAGCCTATATACCATCCATTTGGAAGAAAGCTTATATCATACCCTTACATAAAGGTGGTAGTAATTCAGACATCTTAAATTTCTGCCCTATAGCCATTCTGTCTCCTATTTCTGGCTGTATGTCATTTTGCCTAAATATTTTTATTTTAAGTTTTGTCCTCTTGTGGGCAGCACACACGTGACACCAGCTAAGGTTCTACCCTCCCCTGCTAACCTGCTTTCTAATAGTTACCCCTTCCACCTATCCTCTTTTATTGCTACTCCCCCCTGCCCCTGGTTGTCTAACTTTCGTCAGCCTGCCTTACTACGGTTGAAACATTCCACTTGCCTTGTCTTTTCTGCTCCCTTACTATTTTACTGTCCTGGCTGCTGCTCTCCTTTCTCTCTTTTTTCCTACCTTACTCCTTCACCAATTGACTGTATTTTGCATTCTCTACTTACCTACTTTCTAATTACCCCTATCACTGTCCCTCTGCTAACTACTACTGTCCTTATTATACCTTTTGCCTGCTATATTCTTGTAAAATACTGCCTGTCTTTTCATCCTTTTTTTAACAAACTCTCCTTTATATACTGCTAAACTGAGTAGCATATGAAACAGTAGTGTTTCAGCTACTCTGCTTAGCTGATAGACTTCGCTCTCCTCTCTGGCTGTTTCTGCCCCGCTTCGCTCCCCTCCCTACCCCCTTATCCCACCCACCCCACGTACCCTTAGCCTTATACCTGACATACCACACCCCTCTATATTTACACCTATCCTATACTCCTACATACCACACCTCCTCCATATCTACACCTACCCTAAGCACCTATCTCACTTGCTCCGCCCTCCTTCCTATACCTCCATTACCTCTCCTTTCTCCCAAAACTACACATATACCTTGATATCTACCTGTTTCATTTACTCACTCTATACTCTAAGCCCATATCCAGTCTATTCCTCTCTGTCCCACCTCAACATGCCTACCAAAACTTACAAACCAATATCCAAGACCCCTGTAACAGGAACTACTCTAAAAACACTAACACTTCTACTTATTATTTCTTTAGCCCTCACATTACCCTACTTCCTAACCTGTTATGAATCAAATCCCAATTACCACTTTAACTACTCTCCCAAACATACTGCCTCTGATTTCATAAGCGTAAAATTGACTCATTTAAACATTACATCTATCCCTAGCTACCTCCTTGCCAGATATCATAGACTGTCCCACATTAAAATTCTAAATCTCTTGATTAAGAAACCAAAATACTCACTGTACTCCCCCATCAATACTTACCTTGAACATAAGCATTCTACCTTAGTAGACGGGGACATCCATCCCAACCCAGGGCCCTTAACCACTTCATCTGATGAGGCAATCACTTCACTAAACTCTTCCCTACCACTACCAACCTCTAATCCAAATACTCTACTTATAGGTCACCTTAATATACGAAGTGTCAATAACAAAATCACCCATCTCCACTCCCTTCTACAACATCACTCCTTTGATATTCTCTGTTTAACTGAAACCTGGTTAAAACCCTTTACTAAAGATAATGTAATCTTACCTCCAGGTTATAACATCCTGAGAGTTGACCGCAAAACAAAAAAAGGCGGAGGAATTGCACTTCTATTCAAAACAGAACTTAGTGTAACATTAATACCCTATGATAACCCAGACAGTAATAAGACTGAACTTCTCATCTCGAAGCTGCAACTAAACCCTAAAAAGTCCATCTATATTATCTGTATATATCTACCTCCTGGAAATAATTCCTCTACTATAGAAAATATCCTTAGTTGGCTCACCACCTCCTATCCACAAGAAACCATAATTCTTGGAGACCTCAATCTGGACTGGTCCTCTTTAACTACTAATAACCCAGCTTCTCATATTAACCTCTACGGCTTTAGTCAAATAATAAACACCCCTACTAGGATCAACAAATCTAACAACAAAGAAAGCATTCTAGATTGGATACTCATTAACAAACCTCTACTTAAATATCAGTCTGGAACAGTACCTGATGACTTTAGTGATCACAATCTAACCTTTATTATTAGACAAAGAAATGCCTCTAACAATACACCTATCTATAGGACCCTACGTAATCTCAAATGTTTCAACCCTATTCAATTTAGAACTGAACTAAAGGCCTGCAATTGGAACCCACTAAAGACACTTCCCCTTGAAGAAGCTGTGCTGTACTTCAACACCACGTTCCTAACTATTCTAGATAATCATGCACCATCACGCTCCATCCAAATTAAATCTAAACCTGCCCCCTGGCTATCTAAAGATACAAGACAAAAAATGTTACTCAGAAACAAAGCTTGGAAAAAATGGCGAGCTAGCAAATCTTGCGTAGACCAACAGACCTTTAGACATCTAAGAAACTGTACCAAAAAAGCTATTTTCTCTGATAAAAGAAATTATTATAGTAATCTCCAGCAAGCTAATCACAATAACCCTCAAAAATTCTGGTCAACCCTAAACAGGCTTCTACACCCTGGACAGACTACCACTCCATCCCCTGCCGGATCTGAAAAGAATTCCACCCTTGATACTGCCAATACTTTCAACTCTTTTTTTACTGACACTATTAATTCTTTGGCCTCGCACCTCTCTAGTGAAAACACTAGTATCCCCGACCCTGCATCCTCCAAACTACCAACCTTTAGGCTACAACCCATCTCCACTGCCTTTATACAAAAATGTATTCACAAACTCAAACCATGCACCCCCTCAGCTGATCAACTCCCATCTGAATTCCTTCAAAAAGCAGCCTCTGAAATTGCCTATCCCATATCTATTCTCATTAACAGAACTGGAAAATCTCTCACATCATACCCTTACACAAAGGAGGTAACTCCTATGAATACTCCAATTATAGGCCCATAGCTCTCTTGTCCCCACTAGCAAAAATCATGGAAAAATGTGTTCATTATCAGTTAATGGACCACCTAATAACAAACAACATTCTCACTCCCTGTCAACATGGCTTTAGGCCTTTTCATAGCACAACTACCGCTCTCCTCACCTTTACAGACCTTATTAACAAGAATCGTAATAATAACATCCTGTCTTCAGCTCTCTTCATCGACCTGTCTAAAGCCTTTGATATGGTCAACCACTCCATTCTCTTAAAAATTCTTGAATCTCTCTCCTTAGAATCTAAGGCTGTCCACTAGTTTAGTTCCTATCTTACAAACAGGAAACAAGCCGTTCTCTGGGATAACAAACTCTCATCCCTTCTCCCTATCTCACTTGGGGTCCCCCAAGGCTCTATTCTTGGACCACTTCTTTTCTCCCTCTTTATAAATGACTTACAAACAGCTATTCCCCAGGCTACTTGTATACAATACGCTGATGATTCCACATTAATTTGCTCTGCTAAATCCATCTCTGAACTGCAAATTAATACTCAAGCTGTTTTCTCTAAAGTTGAAACTTGGTTCTCAAAACGCTGCCTACTCCTAAACGCTAAAAAAACCAAACTCTTACTCTTTAAGCCCACTACCAGATCCCCTACATTAGACTTTACTATCCTATCTAACAATGGAACTATTATATCACCTGACCCTAATACCAAACTGCTAGGTGTAACGATTGACAACAACCTTACCTTTGATTGTCATATCAATAATACCATTAAATCTGTAAACAAGAAACTCAGCTCTCTCTATAGAATTAAAACTTTCTTAACCTCCCAAGCCAAAGCTACTCTTGCCCACTCTCATCTTATTTCTACTCTTCTCTACGCCTCACCAATCTATACCAACCTCAAGAAAAATAATCTCTCTAAACTATCCTCCACGTACAATAATATAGCTAGATTTGTTACTGGTAAACCCTTCAGAACTCACCACTGTCTGAATCTGCAGCAACTTAACTGGCTTGAACTGTCAAACATGTTGCTTCTTTCCCAACTGACATTTGTCCAAAGAGCATTCTACCAACCTCACAACACACCTATACTTTCCAACCTCTTAACCCCCTACTCTAATCTGAACTCCCTCCGTTCAGCAAGTAAGCTGCTAGTTACCTTAACCAAATCTAATAACCTAGCAGGTGATTCCCTTTTCTCTAATACTATTGGAAAACACTGGAATCAACTGCCTACTGAACTTACTTCCATTGCATCTACTGTTCTGTTTAAACAAAACTCAGAATTTACCTTAAAAGCCACTGGATGTGTCCCTGCTCTAATCCTGACTAAAGTAATATGCTTCAATTAATCCGTCTTTCTCTCCCTCCTCTTCTCTCCCTCCTGCTTCCTCCCTTACCTTTCTTTCTCTATCCTCTTTAAACTCCTCCTCTTCATCTTTCCTCCTTATGGCTATGAATCTCTTTCGAACAAGTATTTGTCTGTTTATTTCTGCTCTCTCTCTATTGCTGCTTCTCTTTCCTTGATCTTATACTCTCTCTTCTTGGTATTAAAACATGTTAGTATGTTCATCATGATGTTACTTATTCCCTAGGAAGTTAATTGTCCTTTCCTTTCTTTTGATAACTTTCTTTCATTTCTCTTTCCCTTCTCTTACACTTTCTTTTCTTGGTTTTAGAAATAAGTAATAATGTTTATTATGATATTTGTGCTTATAATGTATTGCCCTTTGTTTAAATGTGGAGCTTTTCTCCCCGGGCCTCTGCTGAAAATGGAAATATATCCAGTTGGACTAGCCCGGTCAACAAATGTAAAATAAATAAATAAAAATGTATTCAAATTCAACTCATGGATTACCTATCTCAAACACAACTACTTTCCACAACTCAGCATAGATTCTGCCCTGGCCATAGTACTACAACTGCTCTCCTATCCTTCCTAGACACTGTTAACTACAACCGCAATGATGTTAAACTTGTCTCTCTTAGGCCCCCTTCTGTTCAGTATTTTTATTAATGACTTTCATTCCACTCTCACTCATGCATCTGTAGTTCAATATGCGGATGATATTACTTTTATCTGCTCTGGTAACTCTGAAACCAAACTTCTGACCATCACCCATAATTCTTTCTCTTTTACCAAAACCTGGATGACAAACCACCTCACCCTCAACCCAAATAAAACAAAATCTATTGCTCTTTACGCCCAAAAAAGTACCACCATTAATAAATCTGATTTCATCATTTTCTCCTCCAGCAAGACTGCCTTAGAGGTAGTTTCCAATACTAAGTTACTTGGCATAACCTTAGAAGACAACTTAACCTTTGACCAACACATTCACAACACCATCAATAAAACACACCAAAAACGTGTTACACTCTACCGACATAAACACTTTTTAAACTACTCTACTAGAAAAACACTTGCCCAAACTTTTCTCCTACCTTCTCTCCTCTATGGTGTCCCCATTCTGACAAACATCCAATCGTCATTAAAAAATAAAATGGAGAGCTGCTATAACAAAATTGCTAAATTTGTTACTAGAGCAAAATATTTCTTCCACCACTGTCACTCATTACAATCCCTGAACTGGCTAGAACTCCCACAACACCTAACTTACATGCAACTAGCCACAACACATACATTCATCTATAATTCCTCCAAATGCCCAGCCCTGGCTTCACTTCTGACTCTATCAATCAAACCATTCGCTAAGATCTGAAAAGCAATCACTTATCCAAGTTAAGAGACCTAAACTCCCTGTATGCCAACACCTTTACTCTTTCACTATAGCTAAATTCTGGAATGCCCTTCCACCTTCTCTATGGACTATAAATAATGCCCCGTCATTCAAAAAATCACTCTACCAACATCTCTCCTGTCATTGGCTATGCCCTTGCACCATCCCCAATTCCTCAGTCACCTGATTACTAACCTAACTCATCTCTCAGATACCCACACTCTTCTTCACTCTCCCTATTGTACACTCACCCTTAATCACAGCCCAGTGTGCATTACCCTGCCTCACATGGTGTGTAAAAATTGTGTAAGTGCAGATTATCATTATCTGCCTGATCTATGTTGCTATATATTGCCTATGTTACTGTGTCACTTCTGACTCCTATATTATTCTATTGTATATTGTTAAATTCTGTTATTACTCTTGTATATTGTTAAATGCTGTTATTAACTCTCTAAATAATCTTTAATTGTGTACATTGTTTTCGGAGCTTTTCTCCCCAGGCTTCCATTGAAAATGGGCTCATTTCAGCCCAGTGGACTTTCCTGGTTAACAAAAGCAAATAAATAAATATCCATATCCATATCACAAAGCTTCCAGTTTCTCAATTTTTGTATCATCTTCTGTTTAGTCTCTTCCCACTTATCCTTAGCTGCCCCAACAGAATAATTTCTAATCCATACTCCTAAATGTTTCATTTTATCATGTCCCTATAAGTATGGATATTGTTCGACCAAGTCATGTGTGGGTTCATAATTTACCACTATTGCCTGTTTTAGCTTCATTAATTTTGTATACCGAGAAGATCTGAAACTGTCTTAAAATGTTCCACAACACTGCAATGTCCCTTTCTGGTTTTGTCATGTTTAAAATACTATTGTCTGCAAAGAGAGCCAGCTTTTCCTGACTGCCATACCAATTATATCCTTGAATTTCTGATTCCCTTTTTTTTTCGTTGCCATTCGTTCTAAGTATAATGCAAACAACAGAGGGGAAAGTAGACAACCCTGCCTGGTTCCTCGACTCAAGCAGAGGTTATCAGACAGGATCCCACCCACTTCAATTTTCACCTCCAATCCTTCATATATATTCCTAATCAACCTTATAATTGTATCAGGGAAAGTAAATGCTTCCATTGCCTTGCTCATGAAGTCCCTCTCTACTCTGTCAAATGCTTTCTCTGTATCAAGACCCATCAATAACAGTGGCATTTTCTTACATTCTGCTTCCCTCTGGATCATCAGTGTTCTGTTTATAATGTCAAATGTTTGCCTCCCCTCCATAAAACCACACTGATCCATACCTATCAATTTTGGTATCACTTTTGCCATTTTTTTAGCCATTATAGACATCAACACTTTATAATCATGGTTTAGTATTGGAATGGGCCTGTATGAAGCTGGAGCCGATGGATCTTCACCATATTTAGGTATTACTGTTACTGCAGCTTTCTTCCAGGATGATGGTGCTTCTTGTTTTAAAATACTGTTAAACAAAACTTCCAGATCTTTATAATTTTTTTTCCTTCCTAGCTTCCAAACTTCCACTGGAACACCATCTATTCCTGTGGACTTTCCTGTGGTTATACATAGCCACTTTTATCTCATCTGTTCCTATCCTGTCAGTAATTGAGCCTCATCTACCTCTAACTTTGGCATACTTATTCATTTTTATTTTATTGCATTTTGTTTTACAGGGAAAGTCCACTGGGCCTAAAAGAGCCCATCTTCAGTGGAGGCCTAGGGAGAAAAGCTCCGACAAGAATATAGATACAGAAAAAAATGAACATTAATTGGTACAGAAGTAGAAATAGTGTCACACATAGTGATTACAGTAATATATACTTAAAAACAGGAATTTAGTTGGTTGCCAGATGAATTCAATCAGAGAGGTATAGACAAAGATATATTAATCAGCATTATTACTTAATTCTTCCATAAACATTTCCGTTTGTACCTTTTTTGATTTCCATATTTCTCTGCTTTATACAAACTTTCATAAAATTTCCAAAATTTTACTTCTACAGGATCTCTTATCTTCCTTGTTATAATCTTCCTAAGCTTGTGACAGCCCTTTCCACTTTCTGTTGCCTGCATCGTTGTGCTAAAAGATTTTGTGCTGTAGAATTATTATCAAAAAACAGTTGCTTAACAGCAGTCTTTCTAAACTCATGCATATTTTCGAGGTAATCCCTTATTTTCTTGTTCTGAGAGATTCCCCCAGTTTTGTAATACTTTAACATTTGTTACTCCCTCTAAATAATTCTTGTTTCTTCTTAACCATATCTCCCTTTCCTTTATTTCCACCGTAGTTTTAAAATCTACTTTAATTTTATCCCACTCCCTAGCTATATTTTCAGAAGAAATTTCTATTTTCTTTAGTAGCTCCTGAATTAACTCAAAAACCCATTTCTTAAATTCCTCTTTTTTCAACCGGTAGGTGGGAAAGTGCCAGTGTCTCATTTTCCTTTCATTACCCTGCCTTTTTGTTTTAGTTATTATTGGCGTATGATCTAAATTAGTTATTGGGTGCGTTTCAAGACATTCAGTTAAATACACATGTTCTTGTGAGATATAAATTCTGTCTAGCCTAGCCCAGTTTTTGTATCCTGGAGAATAATCTGTAAATTCACTCTGAACTCCTAGTACTGATTTCATATCTTCCATGCCAAACATTTTCAAACATTTCTTCAAAAATCTACCCTCCTTTGTTAAATTTTACCTTCTAAGCCCCCCAGACACCTCTTCACTGTTGCAAATCAAATTCCAGTCTGTACCTTTAAGTAATATTCCTTGCTGAACACTGATTATTTCTCCCAGAATTTTCTTAAGCTCCATTATATCAGTTGTAGGTAGAATGTAAATGCATGCCAATGTAATCCTCCTCTCTTGCCAGTAGCTTATTAATACTATATATTTTCCATTATTATTTGTTTTTTCCTCTTCTATCACAATTGGGACTCCTCTTGCGAATAATATAAGTACTGTTTTTTCCCTTTACCCTAGATATTCCACAGAATAACCTTTCTTTATCACATTCATGTGTTCAGTTCTTTCCAGGTGTGTCTCCTATAGCATAGCTATTTGCACAATAAATTTTTAATGTAGTTCACTTCTATTTCTTTTTTATATTTATCTGTAAGACCATTCAGATTGAAAGACATTACAGAAAGCATCATTTTCTTATATAGTTATTCCCACCTTTTATGTACGACTGCTTTGTTTGTTAAATGTCTAGTTCCAACTTTTATGTTATATGCATATACTGTTTGTCAAGCTGGTCTTTCATACAGCTGTTTCTTGTCATATCCATTTGAGCCTATGCCACATCTTACATAACTTTTTATATTTTTGAAAGCCCTCAAACAAAACAAGCAAACTCCCCTAAAACGTATTAACTTAATAATAGCACACAAAATTATGTACATCTTCAAATATTGAAGTTTTTGCTTCCTAATGAGAACACCATTTCTAAGTTGCTAGCCACACAGGCAAGATTTAATCAAAAAGAAAGGTTAATCATGCTAAGACGCATGGTATAGCCTGTGCTATTAGTAAGTTCTATTTGATTTTGTCTATCTTTATAGCTCTCCCAGCTGAGAAAACACTTGACTGCTTTCAGTAAACACTTTCTCCAAGCTATTTCTTTTACATTGTCTGCTAGTGAAATGCAAACCAGACACAAAACTGCTAAGGATACCTTGTTTACCAGAAAAAAGCTTTATAATACTCAATATTCTTTTTAATTTACATGCTATGCAATAAACTTGTTACTAGATAATACCTCGGGTCTTAACTCGGTCATTTCCCTATGCAAGAATGGGAAAAAATCACACTTTTTCTTCTGTCATATTCCCTTAACCAGACATTTACTCTCCCCTTCCTGTCTCTTTTTTATTTACATTGCAGTGCCTATATTTCCTGAAACTGAACAAAGAAAAAGAGCGAAGGGAGAAAAAGAAAAAAAAAAAAAACAAAAGCACCTGTTAGTTTCCCCACTGCATTTAAAAAAACGGAGAAAACTTTACTTCAAGTTTAATTGGTTTTCTTTTATCTTTAAAGCTCTCCCAGCTTGGAAAACCACTAATTGCTTTCAGAGAACTTTGTGTCCTAGTCAGTTTCTCTCTTTATCCCCTCAGACAGTCCCCTTCCACCAGACCAGACTGTCTCCAGTTTCTCTTTATCAGATTGTCTCCATGGAGACAAGAGAACCAGACAAACACTTTCTGTTGTCTCCATTGAGACACGAGAACCAGACAGACAGTTTCTCTTTATTGGATTGTTTCCATAGAAACATAAAGAGCAGATGTAGAATTGCTACTAAGTATACATGCACTTGCTAGAAAAAAACAGCCTCATAATATTCAATATTCTTTTTCATTTAGTTGCTCTCTCTTAAAACTAATCAGTCTAAGGTTCTTAATCTAGTCATTTCCCCATGCAAGAATGAGAAAAAATACATTAATTTTAACTTTGTTATGCCTTTTTAACCAAGCACTTTTTTTTTTACATTGCATTGCCTATATTTCTCAAAACTGTACAAGAAGAAAGAGAAGAGGGGAGAAAAAGAAAACAAAAGCACCTGTTTACAGTTCCCATTACAATTAAAAATAGCACGCAAAGACCATATACCACAAATACAGTACTATTAAGAAAAGAAAGTGTTTTCTTTACTTAGTTAGCTTTCTTCCCAGTCTTCCCCTCTGCAAGTCATTTTTCCGAATATTAATGACATGAAGTAGGGCATATACTTGAGTCCTGCACAAATACAACAAATTTTGAAAAAGTCGAATATTTCCTGATTTTCTTGTTCTGTCATATTTCGCAAATATAATTATTGCATTGTAATCCCACAGTAAGTTACTGATTTTATTACTGTTCTTCTCCATCACCCAAATCCTGTGTCTGCTTTGTTTCCAATGTACTCTAGATTATTCTAGTCAACTCTCATGCTCCGTTCCTTCTCTCCAGCATTTTCCTTTGAAATACTGGAAAAGTGTTCACAGGTACAGTCTCTCTCTAGTCTTTTATTACCAGAAGAGCAAGAAGCAGAATCTCTTTCTGTTTCATTGTTGGACAAACTTTTGCATTTCCTCCGTAGCATGCACTTCATCAAAAAATGATTTTGTCCCTCCAAGGAAGAATACCTTAAAGACAGTTGAATACAGCAGTTTGAGTCTCACACCTGCATCTTGACATTCCCTGAATAGTGGAATGAATGTGCTCCTCTTCTGCCTGGTGTACAGTGAGTAATCATTCTCAGCAAACACTCTGCTGTCTGCTACTTTTAGTATTTTGTCCTTCTGCCACACTTTTGTCTGAATCAACTCCTTCTGCTGGTAGGATTGCATGTTTACTATTAAAGGTCTAGGTTGCTTTCTTATAGCTAGGTTTGGAGGATACACATGATGTGCCTTTTCAACTAACAACTCCTGCTGTGGAATACCAGTCCAGTTGCCTATTTGTGCTTTCATAAAATTAATGCAGTTTGTTCCTTCCAGCTTCTCTGGTATAGCTCAGAATCTCAGGTTTTCCCTATGTGCCTTGTCTTCTTATTGTATTGTATTGTATTTTGAAACATCTCTTCCTGAGCAGTCTCATATATTCAGCCAGCCTTTTCTTCATTTTTATGTCTGATTTTTGCAGCTTTATCATCTCATCTGAATATCTGTTTAAAGCTTCTTCCATTTTTTCCAGCCTTTTGTTGTATGTGTTGGTTAGGGTTGCCACCTTTTCAAATGGCCAAAGTGGGACATTTTCTGGACAAACACCAGATTTTACAGGCTGACACATGCCCATGGTCAGTACAAAGGATAGAACTTTACTTTTTTGCCTAAATGAAAGCTTATTCTTGTAGCAGTTTAGTTGCTTATTCTGTTTCTTGTAACATTTAGAAATTTTACATACAAAAATAACTATTTTATGCAACTATTACATGAAATATGGGGCATAATTATGTCCTACAATCTCAGGACATTTGCCATTTTTAATATTTTTGGTCAGGACACAACTTCCCAAAAAGGGACTGTCCCTCGCAAAGTGGGACAGGTGGTAACCCTAGTGTTGGTATACTCTGTGTTTTTATTTTAACCAGGTCTGTATGTAATTGTCTTTTATCTTCCTGTAGGTTGTTGGAAGTCATGTCTGAAGGTTGCATTGGTTTTTGCTGAACAGCTGCAGAACTCTCCCCAGTCAGTGTTTCTTCCTGACTTTTTGTAACTGATTTTTTTTCAGGTCTTCTGTATTTCTTTATTCCTGGCATCCAGGCAGTGCAGTTACTGATTTACCCATAAACACAAGTCTACTGGCCTTCTCTGCTGAGTTTCTGTTTTCACACTGGGAGAGTTAGAAACAAGCTGTTACTCGGTGTGCAGCCATCTTGGAAGGCCCCAGTCTGTAAGCCTGTTTCTTCAAAAAATATTTGTAGTATTGATAAATGAAATTGGATGACTATGTATTCCATGATAACTGCAAATTTAATATGCAGCCACTGAATGATGAAACAAAAGTTTTACTTTGCATGGTGTTCCAAAATAATAGAGTCTAGTTTCCCCAATGTGGAATTTGCAAACATTTGTAATGAGTGGGAGTCAGAGGTGGTCGGTTCCATTCCTAATTTTGTGGAGGGATGGCTGACATGGATAAGGAATAATGCAGTAGTTAAATGGATTATCAGAAAACAAGGAGTGCACTAGTTAGCCGAAGGTTATTGAAAAATGGGAGACAAGGGCAGGGAGCAGCCATCTGCACGTATGTCTGCCGGAACACAGCACATTAATCTCAGTTTCTAAGCAATGTTTTTTGTTTCTCCCATTCCTGGGAACATAATGTTCTGAAAGCATTCAAAAATTATTCCTTTTTTATGTTAAAGTACCTTTTCCTAAACTAATTTCACATCATTCCATTTGCCAGTTAGATTTCTGGTAAAGCATATGGTGCTTCTAACTAATGCTACTCCATTAGCAGTACAAGTCAGACGGCAAAAGTTATCACACTGACTACTATTTCCATATGGGAATTTTAAATCAAGACACACATTTTCTGTAGGTCATATTTTATTAAAGTGCAGCAATCTGTTTTTATTTTCCTTTAATAAAGATGGATGCTAGTAGTAATTTCATCTCCAGAGTATTTGCAAGGAAGATACCTCAGGAGACTGTCAGTGTATCTAAATTTGATAAGATCAGCACTCTCTTTGAACTCTGCATGCATGACAGTAGACTTGGCAGAAAGCCATTCATTTTAAAGAGCCTTGAAATTTTGTCCTTCCTCAGGAATTAAGTAAAGCCACAGGATGCAGATCAAGTTAACAAACGTTTTCTCTGGCAAGTACACAATGTACAGTAGGTTTCAGGATGACACTCTCACTGTAAAACTGTTCAAAGTTTGTGTTTGTACTTTTCTGACCTCTATGTACAGGCTGTAAAGGCTGTTATAGTAACTGTTCCCATTTGAAATAAAAAGCATCCCCAGAAACATTTGTAAATGAAGTCAAGAAGAGTAGCAGGTTGGTAGTAATGACTGTGCCTTCAGATTTTAAAGAAAAAAAAAGCTGTGCTTATTTTCTGGCTTTTGCTGATTTCTGTAAGTTAAGATTTATATATATAAATTTTATTTTGAGGAGCCTTTTGCAGTAGATAGCAGCTGGGATCTCCTCCCTGGCCATATTGTGAAAATGGAGTTACAAGTTCCAGGTATTTTTTCGATGTAGGTAGGGTGACTGGAAAGGTAAGGATGGTCTCATTCTCAGTCCCATGTAGGAGCTGGAAAAGAGAGATAAGGTAAGACATCAGGAGGCAAGGTAGTAGTCAGATGTTTGCCTCTTTCAAAATCTATCACTTTTGTAAACTCCACACTCTTGCAGCCTGCTGGCTGTCCATTGGCTAGCAGGGGACAGAGTTTGCAGCTGCCAGGTGACCCCCCCCCCCCCACACACACACACACACAGCAGCATTTGATTGTGCATGATAGGGTTGTGATACTACCCATCCCAAACAATGGTATATATCTGACTGGATGTCTCAAGCAGATGAATCCTGTGTTCCCCAGGTATCAGCTGAGTCCACTCCATTTGCCTCTCCAGAGCTTTAGATACCACAGAGATGGTACAGCAGGCTGTTTTAGGCTTTCTCATGCTTGTTAGAGCTTCAGTTTCTCCCTCTCTGTTGTTGCTTGGTGTAAAATATGACTAAGCAAATGAAAGGGGTTCATGATAAAGAAGAACAATTTGATGCTTACTGTGACAGTTTGGACTTCATCTATATTACTGGTACTAATTATTGTGCAGTGAGCAGGGTATGATCTATCACTTCACACCACTTCAGGCAAATTAATATGCGAGGGATGATTGACTTTAAAGCATGTGGTAATATTGCACTGTTGCCTTGTATAATAACTAAAACCTGTCACACTTAGATAAGCCTTTACACTATATAGCTGCAGGTCAAAGGTAAGGGCTTGTTTGAACCAAGCTGAACTGAGGGTGGGCTGCCTGCCATAATTCTGAGCTGAGATACCAGACGACTATAAGCTTCTGAGATTCCCAAAACCATAAGTTCTCTGTCTTTTTGCTTACTTATGCTATTTACTGCATTGTTTTATTCTGTTCTGTTTTGTACTGTAAACTAAACTGCAGTTTGTATTGCATTTGTCTGCCTTACTGTGCCTGTTGAATCATATTTTGTTGCTGTTTTCGCTGTTGCAAAGCTTTTTTTTTTGCTGTTTGCAAAGCAATTGCTGCTACTTTTCACTGTTTGCAAAGCATCTGTTCTGTTTTCCCACCAAGTAGTGTTTTAAATAACTGATTTGTTTGCTGTTTAAAACATTCTTTAGTGTCTCTTTGCTGTTTTTTCTGCTGTTACCACATTTTTTAGTGTTCACTGCTGTTTAAAACATTTTTTAGTGTTTCCTGCCTGAATTAGTGTAGCTAGTAGCGGTAGCATAGTCCATGTACAGGTTTGCTGCATCTGGGTCTGTTTGTAGTGGCTATTGTATTCTGAGCACATTTTCCAAGTCATCTTTGATTGGAAGGGGCCCTTCTACACCCTTGTGAGAGAAGTGAGGTGATTGCAATCTGTCTGATGAAGGGTGATTGGTCTAGGGCTTGGAGTAAGCAACCCTCATTGTGGTTTGAGGTTTTTTTTTTTTTTTTTTTTGTCGCCTCACAGTTAGACGTTGCCCGTTCGATTCTCAGAGCGTTTTCTGTGTGGCGACATGCGTGAACGGGCATTCCTTTGTTGAAGGTTGTGCGTTAGGCCTGGCAAGCCAGCACATAGAACTCTACTGCCAATCATTAGCGGACCGGAGTTCCGCTGTGGCGACCCCTAACCGGGAAAAAACGAAAGACACAAACAAACAAAAGCTTTTGGTATTTAAGCTGGTTTCTGCTTGTTTGAATTGAGCTGAACTGATGTGAGCTACCTGCCACAACTCTGAGCTGAGATACCAGATGACTAGAGGCTTCTGAGCTTCCCAAAAACCATAAGTTGCCTGTTTTTTTTTTCTTGATTATACTATTTACTGCACTTCTTATTGTGTTCTGCTTATTTAATACTGTATTTTATTACTATAAACTAAACTGCACTTTTTGTACTGCATTTGTCTGCCTTACTGTGCCTGTTAAATCATATTTTGTTAATGTTTTCAGTGTTGTAAAACTTTTTTTTACTATTTTTACGGTTTGCAAAGCGTCTGTTCTATTTTCCTGCAAAGCAGCGTTTTAAATAACTGATTTGTTTGCTGTTTAAAACATTCTTTAATGTCTCCTTGCTGTTATCTGCTGTTTAAAACATTTTTGTGTGCTTCCCACCTAAATTAGTGTAACTGTTAACTGTACCATAGTCCAGATACAGGTTTGCTGCATCTGGGTCTGTTTGTAGTGGTTGTTGTACTCTGAGCACATTTTCCAAGCCATCTTTGATTGGAAGAGGCCCTTTTTGCACCCTTGTCAGGGAAATGTGCTGATTTTAACCTGTCTGGTAAAGGGTGATTGGTCTAGGGTTTGGAGTAACCACCCTCATTGGTTCTTTTGAGTTTTTTTTTTTTTTTTTTTTTTTTTTTAAGTTTTTAGCTTCTGGTGTTTAAGCCCTGCTTTTGAGCTGGTTTCTGCTTGTTTGCATGTTGAGCAGCACTGCTCACTGCCAGACAGATAATTTTGACAATGTTTCCCTTAGATGCAGCTGCAGTACATTAGTGTAGTGCTCATCTTTAGTACATCTCTGGTCTAAGAAGTATTGCTAGTGAGCTGTGACCTATTAAACCACCAACCATAAACCCCTTCAGAAATACCCATCACAGAGCACTTCCTAGATAAGTCCTGAAAGCACCCCCTTTGTGATAACAGTTCTTTAAACCTAGCATTATGGACAGTTGGACTATCCTTGTTTCTCCTGCCAGCCTTGTTGACAACTGCCTCATGTACACTGACAAGAGATGTGTCTACACCAAGAATCTTGGATCTCTGGTCTCTCTCACTCAAAGGTTGTCAACTCACCCACCACTACTCATGCGCATAGTACGCATCCAACACATAAATTAAGATACACAGAGGTTCTCTCAAAATACTTACAGAAACACTAGAGACCTGCAAAGCAAAAGACTGCTACAACTAATACAGTTCCCACAGCACCCAAGACACACAACAACACTAGTGTCTCACCTACCGAGTTCTTAAGGCACAACACTCAAAAAACAAATTTTCTTATCATTGGAGACTCCATAGTGAGACACATGGATGTCCCACTCACCAGGTTAGATAAGGAGAAAGTCACGGTCAGCTGCCTGTCTAGTATCAAGATTCATCAGATCATGCATGCACTCAGGTCTCTCAGGAATAATTACCTTTATGACTCTGTCATAGCTCGTGTTGGAGTGAATGACATGAGACATACTCCACTGGACTATATGAAGAGACACATGGTTGAGCTTCCCAAGTGTGTGTCCCAGGCAGGTATGCACCTAGGCTTGAGCAGCATATTACCATCACTGAAAATTATGCCACAGTATAAACAAAAAATTATCATTTTCAATAATTGGCCGAGTTTTTGGTGTCATTCAACGGGGATCCAGTTTGTCAGCTTGGGCTGACATGGTCAACAAACCTCGCTGCTTTGCCAGAGATAGTTTGTACCTGCACCACTAGGCTTTCGGCTACTGGCAAAGGCTCTTGCCTCCCACATATTGCCTTTTTTAGGCTAGGTTTCAGAAACAAAATTGCTGACGTGAAAATTGCCAGCCATAACAACGTAAGGGTTATGCTGCTAAATGCTAGGAGCTTAAACCAAAAACTGCACACCCTTGAAGCACTTTTATCACTGGAGGATGTAGATGGCTGTACAGTCACAGAAACGTGGTTCAAGGCCTCAGAGTCCCCTGGTCTTGCAAAGCTACAATGCTTTCCACATCTTCAGACCACAAAACGAACATGTGAGAACCAAAGGAGGTGGTGTTTCTGTCTGTATTGGAGATAAAAATCACCTCCCGACTAGTTAGACTGGACAACTCCATGGAGTTACTCCATGTTCAGATTACTGTGTGTAAGACCCCCATTCAAGCCATAGCTATAGATCCTTCTCCATGGATCATTGTGCGCATGAGGCATTCTTGACCAAACTGGAGTCAATCCAAATCTTACCAAACACTCTGGTCATGGAGGATTTCAGTTATCCCATCATCAACTGGGAAACCTACTCTAGCCCTAGCTCACTAGCACAAAAGTTCCTTTACTTTGTTAACTTAAATGCCCTCGAACAAATTGCTCAAACCCCAAGAAGAGGAACAAACATACTAGATCTGGTCCTCACTAACATGACAAACAGATGCACCACTGCAACTTTTGAACCTTCATTAGTTGAATCTGACCACAAATCAGTTGCCTTCAAACTGGCACTAACACCAGAACTCACAAAGGGTGACGTCAGACTAAAAATCTTCACCAAAGCAAACTATACCCTCCTAGGGAAAAGTATAAAGGCATTCCAAGCCCCACCCCCAGTTTGAAGTGGTAATTACACCAAAGCCATGTACAATCACTTGTATAAGTGTATAGACTCAGCTGTTCCAGACAGAATCAAAGCCAGAGCTCCAGGTGAAAAAAAGCCACCCTGGTGGACATCTAGCATCAACAAACTTCACAATGAAGGCAAAACATTGCTGTCTAAGAAAACTGAGGCGAGGCCCGTACAATGGAAAAGCACCCTTTTCAGCCTTAACAGGCAAATAAGACATGTCAAATCCTGTATGGGTAGCTTTGAGAGCAACTTAACAATCACAGCCAAGGATGATCATGAGGCCTTTTACAGCAATGTACGTAGCTTAAAAGGTAGGACCAAAGCATGTGCTGAACTAGTGACGAACGGTATCACACATACTGATCCCGCAGAGATAGCAAACCTGCTAGCAGACAGATTTGGGGAAAATTTCATTTTCTTATCCCCTCCAAACTTATCACAAACCTTGCCACGAACTCCCCTCAACTCTACGTATCAGAAGAGCAGGTCACTAAAGCCTTGTCTCAAGCAAAAAAAAACAGCCCTTATGGGACCAGATGACATCCCAGGCTGTCTTCTAAACAAACTAAAACATGAACTAGCATCACCATTAAGTACCTTATTCAATCACAGCCTAACCACTGGCTTTGTTCCTGCAGAATGGAGTGCAACAACAGTTATTCCCCTCCACAAAGGTGGGTTAGCAACCGACCCAGGGAATTATAGACCCATAAGTCTGACCAGCCTCATCTGTAAAGCTATGGAATGTATCATCATGGACCTCATAAATAAAGGCATAGGCGACCTTCAAACCCTGGATCTGAACCAATTCAGCTTCTTCAAGGGCAGATCCTGCCTTTTAATCCTGGTAGATTTCTTTGAAAATGTGACCAGGGCCATTGACGAGGGCAAATCTGTGCACATAGCATACCTCGACTTGGTAAAGTCCTTTGACACAATCCCACACTCAGGCATTATCTTTAAACTTAGCAAACTGAATGTGAACCCCTTTGTTGTACAATGGGTTGCCAATCGGCTCACAAACCAGTCGCACACTGTCAAAGTTGGTGACTTCACATCAACCAGCAGACATGTCACCAGCAGGGTGCCACAAGGGTCAGTGCTGGCCCCCCTACTGTTTGTTACTTACTTCTCAGAAGTTCAGACCAAAACCAAGGGGCTGTGGTTGACCAAACACAAAATCAGCACCAGCACCTCCTCTTTATTGGTTTACAGTGATCTGGTACCTCGGTAGTTCACCTTCAAGGATAAAAGTAGTAAAGTTTAAACAACCATTTATACTAAATCAAACAGCTATTATCAAGATCCAGTTATTCAATAATTAAATACATAATTTAAAGGCATCTCACCTTCTTATACAAAAACATACCATTTGTGTTAAATACATCCCAAATAACATTTAAATGAACATATTTTAAGCACATATTTTAATATACAAACTGTCATAACAAATTAGTAAATAGATTTCAGTTTTAAATTCTTAAATACTAAGTTCCTGATTTAAACCCAAGGGTAATAGTCTAATATTTAAAAATCATCCTAGTTTCTAACTCCAATAATTTACTAATATAATCACCCCCTCTGAGTAAAAGGGTTTAGCAAGTACACTGAAACATAAATCACAATCAGAACCACCATGTGTTTCATAAAAATCTTTGGTTTTGATTTCTTACATCCCTAATATGTTCAAGAATACGGATCCTTACCATACGCTTGGTTTGGCCTATATACCATTTGGTATTAGAACAACTGCAGCCTTAAATATGCACAACCCCTGTTGATCTACAATTAAAGAAATACCTAGAGTTAAACAATTTCCCAGTAATAAGAGAACCAGATAGATTTATCACCCTAGTACAAATACTACAGTGACCACAGGGAAAAGTCCCTAATGGCAAATTAGTGCTGGGCCTAAGTACAGAATCATAGTTCAAAATCTCTCAAGTTTTTTCCTCTACTAAATAAAAAAAGTGACAAGTTTAGGGAATAAATTGCTTATTTTCATCTTCAGAAACAATATACAAATATCTTCTAACAATACTTATTAGTATTTCAGAGAAAGATGAATATCTAGTAACATAATATAATTATTTACCAACTTCTATAGAACTAGAAGAAATTGGTCTCTCAAATATATTTTTACTTCTATTTTTCTGTGCCCTTAAAGTAACCCCCCCCAAGAACACATTGCTTTGAATATTTAAGTCTCTTTACATCATAACCTCTACTCTTTAGTCTCATTTTAACTCTATTAAGTTCAACCAATTTTAAATTTTCATCACTGGTAGGATCAAAAACCATTTTTATTCCTCATATGGTAGTGGTTCCACCAAGTGCTCAGGGTGCATACTAGTTGCATGTAAAAACATATTCACAGAAGTTTGTTTCCTGTAAGGCCTATAACCTATAGTCTTTCCATCCTCATACAAAGTCACATCAAGAAAATTAATCTCCTTCCTGTTCATCTCATAGGAAAAACTTAAACATGAAAATTGTTATTTAAGGTCCCTAAAAATTCACTTGCGTCACTTTCACAGATGAAAATGAGGTCATCTATAAATCTCTTGTAAAATAAAACTTTATTTCTATAAAACAGGGTTGGATATATGAATATTTTTTCAAAATATCCCATGTATAACACAGCATATGAGGGCGCATATGAGGCCCCCATCGCTGTCCCCTTAAGCTGCAAAAAAATTCTCCTTCAAATAGGAAATAGTTATGAGTCAAACAAAATTCCAAAAAGCCAACCAAAAACATTGTTCGAGGACCCTCACCTAACAGGTTTACTATAGCCTTCAAACCTCATCTGTGTTTAGTATTGGTGTATAGTGATTTTACATCAACAGAAACCCAATAATAACTATTCTGTCATTGAATATTTGTCAACCCATTCAGTAACTCCTGGGTATTACAAATATGTGCAGACACCTTACCCAAATATTTTTTGAGAGGGAAATCAAGGAATTTACCAACATGACTTAAATAGGAACCCACCCCTGGAATGATAAGCCTTCCAGGTGGCTTCACCACATCCTTATGAATTTTTGGTAGTGCATACATTATTGGAGTTATGGGTTTCCTGATATACAATTTATTAACATCACTTCTATCCAGAAAACCCAAACAGTTACCTCTTTCTAGCAATTCCAATAACTCAGCATTATAATTTTCCACAGGGTTCCTAAATAAACGCTTATATTCATCTTCACAATTCAAAATATCAATTAACATTTCACAATACATTTGTTTTTCCAAAATCACTCATTTTCCACCCTTATCAGCACATTTTAAGATGTATTCATTTTTACATTGCTTTAAAGCTTGCAAAGCAAGCCACTCATTTTTAGTCAAATTATATATCTTTTTTGTTTACAAAAATTTCCAAATGCACAAAAAATCTTTTTTAATAAAACTTTCTGAAATAGAGATATAGCAGAAACATTCAGTGCAGGAATAAACTTATTTTATACAGACAAAACAGGCAGTTGTAACTTACCATACCCAGTATGGAAGCCCAACCCATCATCACCAACAGCAGTTTCTATTACATTAAAAAGTTCAGGATCAATACGAACTTCTTCAGAAAAAACAGTAAATGACACACCCCTTCCTTTTATACTACTCAACTACAACTTACCAGGAAATGATGTAACAATTCAACTATTGTTATGGTAGAACATCTAAAGCAAACTTTTTGGGCTAAGAAGTATTATAATTGTAATGGTGAACTAGTGGTTTACATGGCTACTTGTGTCACATGCAAAAATTATTATATAGGAAAAACCAAGAGAAGTCTAAAACGTAGGATTTACGAACACACATTGGCCATAAAGAAAAAAGATCAGAACAATTCATTGGCTAGATATGCACTTTCTTGTTCTAATTTTAAGAAATTTGAGTTTTTCATTTTGGATAGTGTGGACAAAGCTTTATTAGCTGGGGATTTAAACAACATCTTGGAGTGTAAAGAGGCATTTTGGCAATTGGTGTTTGGGGCAGATGAAACACCAGGATTAAATGAAGTTATTAATTTAAAGTGTTTTCTATTATATAGAAACATTGTTTAAAGTGTAAAGAAAACACATATATATTTTGCGATTTATATGTATTTATGTATAGATGGAATTTTAGATATAAATGAGTTTTTTATTTATTTATTTCAGTTAAATATGTTCATTTTATTCACATTAGTTGAATTGTTACATCATTTCCTGGTAAGTTGTAGTTGAGTAGTATAAAAGGAAGGGGTGTGTCATATACTGTTTTTTCTGAAGAAGTTCACATTAATAAAGTGAATGAAAGCGCTAATTTTCATTGTCTGAGTTTTGCCTGTTGGAAGTTGGTCCATTCTGGTTTTGTTGTTCATAGAACATAAAAGGGTTAACTTGCAAAACTTCAAGAAAATAAGCTGAAATTAAATTGCTTTACATTTGTGCTATAAACGTTCTCTCTCAGTTTCAGTGTAGCAAACAATGTCTAGAGCTAGAAGTTTTTGTATCGTCTTAAAAGAGAAGTAATTACTAGATTTAAAATGTAAAAGTGTTTTATTGTTTTACAACTTCCAAGATCTGCAAACATCTGAGAGAGATGTATTTTTTACACATAGATGTTAAATTCCGTTTTTGTTTTAGCCTGGGAACTGAAGTCAGGCGACAAAAAGTGTTGTCCTCCAAGTTAATCCAGCAGTAATATTCAGTATTAATTTAAGAACACAGAGAGAAAGTGGGCATTTTGTATTTTGTCTTTGACCTGGAAGCATCCACTCATCATTACATCTGCACTTGCCTTGCTGTGTAAGTACGTTTGTAGGGCATAGTAACTCTTTTTAGACTCTGATAGGAATATAGTAAAGATTAGTTTAGATGTTTTCTTTATTTGTGACTGTCTTTCAGTGTTGTTTTAAATACTTCCTGTGATTTTGAATTCTGAAGTAACTGTGTTGGATTTACTGAGTATTGTCTTCTTTTATTATTAAATATATTTTAACCTATCTTCATGGCTGATATCTGTGAGACATATTTAAGCGCCGAGTACTTGCATATGTATTTGGTGATACTGTACAGGCCACTCCTAAATAGCTTTGCAAGTCTTGGTCAGACTACCATTTGGATTAATAGTAACATTATACAGTAGGATTTTACACGCTTTGTTAAGGGCCTTAAAAGTAGCCGATAAAAGTGTTTGGTGTAGTGGGAACTACCTTATAGTCTGGGCAGAAGGGGGCATAGCTAGTAAACCTATGCCAGCCTTTCCCAGGAGTGTGTGTGTTTATAAATCACACCTCAGTGTGTGTGTGTGTGTGTGTCAGCTTCTTGGGCAGGGACACAAAGCACTGATTGGACAGAGAAGGTGCTGGAGGTTTTGGCTTGGCCTCTCAGCTGAGATCTCAACCCTAGAGATGTTACGGTGAGGAGTCTTATTGGGGATATGGAGAAAGCCAGAGAAACCAGCCCCAGACTGACTGTGATCTCTGTGTGCTCTTAAGGAAAACTGTACTTTACTGTGTGTGTACTTGTCATCCTCCCAGTGTGTACATCCCCTAGCTGTTTCCAGTAGAAAGAATTAAAGCTCCTTGATTACTGGGCCAGTGTAGGGCATCACAAGAAGCTAAAGAAATAGAAACTGAGGTTATGGAGTACCTGCAAGTGAAGGATTCAGTGTAGAAAGTCTAATTTAGAAAGCACCACAACAGGATAGAGCAGTGCACACCCAAATTAAGGGGAAACCAGTGAAATGGGAAGCAGTTGATAAGATGCCATATGTAGATATTTTGAAGCCTTCCACAGGAAACGAGTATAAACATTCATTTGAAGCTGGACAGCAAGAGAAGGAATAGGAAACTTTGAAAACTCTCACGCGGTCAAAGTTGAGGAGTGATAGGCCAGTGAGTTCCCATATGATAGAGCAACAGCTGGCACAGGATGAAATTGAAGAGAATGTGCCACAGAAGATGCTATAGAACTTTCTATAGAATGCCCCCAGGAAATGGAATATGACAAATGTGCCCTCAGTTTAGAAGAAAATTATCTAAGTAAAGAATTTCTTGATTTGGTAGAGGTGGATAGACATGTTAAGATCAATGAAAGAAGCAGACTGCAGAAGATCAATAAAACCCAAAAAGTTTGATAAAACAAATGAACGCAGTAATTGACTGTCCATAGAGATCCATGCAATATAACAGAAGTAAACCATATATATTACTGTGCAGCTACATTGATAACTGATAAAGTTCTGCCACAAGAACACAGGGTAGTGAGGGAATGGAAGGGGAAAAATTGAATACCATCATGGAAGTATTGAATAGAGAAAACTGTAAAGCAACTGAGACAAGAAGTGTCACTGTTGGAGTACAGAAGAGGGAACAGATGAACAAAAATATAGAAAGATGGATGTGATGAAGGCAGTGCACAGTATTAGAAAAGATCAGGATCTGTCATGCACTGTCTCAAACTAAATATCTCCGCACAGGCAGAAAAACATGGAAGATACACAGATAAATATGCAGGAAAAGTACAAAATAAGCAATTTATTGATGACCCAAAAAAGTTGTATAGAGAACTGGGAAGCAAAGTACAATGCCCCTTTTGGTATGTACCTCACAAGACATTTGCAGCAGCTGGAAAGGCCACAGAAGTACCTCACAAAGAGGATTACTGGCCTCTAACAAATGCCCTACACTGACCGCCTTAAAAAACTCCAGCTTTACTCCGTAGCATATTGCCTACTCCTAGGTGATCTCTGCCTAACATATAAAGCTATGTCAAACTCAGAGCTGTTGGACATGCTACACCTAAAGAAATTCCAATCCCTCCAAGCTACACACTCTAGGGACCTACACCTTGTCACCACAATAAACAGGACATGCTGGAGGGATAGATTCCTGTCCCAGAGACTTCCTATACTCTGGAACAAGCTACCCATCTATGTCAATCAAAGTTCTTCATTAGTACTCTTCAAGAAAAATCTTGATGAGTGGATGGGAAATAGGAAATACACCCCGGGGATCACTTCTGTGTCTCTGCTGGACAGTGGCACAGGAAAATAACTTTCTTGGGTGGCGTAAGCTATGGTACCTTGCTGGCTAGGCTTACGTAGGCCCTTGGGCCGATAGCCTAGTACCTACCTATGAATTGAAAGACCACCAAAAAAGAAATAGATACAAATTGGAGAAGTATTTATGAAGATCCTGTGGAACATAAAGATAAATGGGTAGAAAAAGTAAAAGAAAGAATAAGAAGTTTAAAGATACAGGATATGAAATGGTGTGAAGTAACAGCCAGAGAGACTGAAACAGTTAAGTAAAGCCTCTAATTGGAAAACCCCAGGCTCAGATGCAGTACCTAATTTCTGGTTAAACGTATTAACATATTTGCACAAATATTTAGCCGTAAACTATTTGTATGTGCACCCTGAACAGACCACCAACCAGGCTAACAGAAAAAATAATGCTCCTACTTGAGTGAACCTGCAAGCTGCCCTAAAAATTATAGACTAATAACTTGCCTTCTGACGACGTAATTACTAAACACTGGAATTGATGTCAACAGAGTTTATGCTTATTTAGAAGAAAACTCCATTATGGCAATAGAACAAAAGGGCAATAAAAGAAAGTCATACGGAAGAAAGGATCATTTGTTAAGTAAAGTCATAGTGGAGAATTGTAAAAAGGGGAAGAATTGTAAGTATGGCATGGATCGACTACAAATAAACATTTAATAGTATCCTGCATTCATGGTTAAAAGAGTGCTTAAAAATGATGATACACCCTACTCTGATTGATTACATTACACTGACAATGAAACAGTGGCCAACCACTTTGCAATTAAGCCATGATAAAGGAAAAATTATTATTCCAGGGATAAAAATTCAGTGGAGGATATTCCAGGCTGACTGTCACTGCTGTTGATCTGTCTTGTCCTTATCCCATTAAGCTGTCTACTTAACAGCTTAGGCCATGGCTGTAATTTGGCTCCTAGAAAACAGTGTGTAAATATCTCTCCTCTTCTTTTTGTTGAAGATTTAAAACTATATAGTTCATCGGATGAACTAAAAGCACAACTGCATGTTGTCAAAACTTTTTCAGATGATATAACAATGTCATTTGGTCTTGATAAATGCACAAAAGCAACCTTAAAGCAGGAAAACTGCAGCATCAAGAAAACATCAGTTTGGGACAAAAATGTGATATAAAAGCACTTGCGCAAGAGGGAGTGTATAAATATTTAGGAATTGATGAAGGATCAACAATAAAACACGAACAAATATGAATAAAACTTAGGAATATTTTAGAAGACTTAAATTAATCCTGAAAACACCGTTGACATCTAGGAACAAAATTCAAGCTGTAAACCAATTTGCTGCTCTTGTCCTAGCTTACAGTTTTGGAGTGATTGAGTGGCCCCAAAACGTGTTGGATAGATTAGACAGGAAAACAAGAAGGATGCCTAATGCTCACCAAATGATTTATAAAAATCATTGCATACCAAGATTATATATTTCCTGTTCTGAAGGAGGTGTGGGCCTCCTTGAAGTTGATTAAATGTATAGATCTGCAGTTGTGGGACTGCACACATCTGCTGACCTCACAAGACCCAAACGTAGTGAAAGTTTTGAAACATGAGGAGAATAAGTCTAAGATGACTTACCTGCTTAGCCTACCAGAAGCATGTCAGTGTCAAGCAGGTATGGAAATCAAACCAGAACTAGATAAAAAAAAAAAAAAAAAAAAACAGGCCACAACTGAATGTGCCAAAAACAAAAGAGAATATAAGGTGAAGGATCAGATGAGAATGAGAAGGCAGGAAATGTGGAAGATGCATAAATATAGTTGCAAGTATAGAAAACGTCTGGAAGAACCTCATGTTGATGTGAATCGAATGCAGGAATGGTTAAGGAGAGGTGAATTCAAACCAAGAGATGAAAGGTTAATATTGGCAGCCCAAGATAGTGGGCTTACGTACACATTGGCTTACAAAGTCCATTCAACATGTGGGAGAAATGGAAAAATGTAGGTTTAGTAAAACAGAATTGGAAACAGTTGCACACCTCACTGTTGGTTGTGAAAAACTAATGGCAGAAGGACTGTATACTGAAAGGGATAATAATATGGCAGGATCCTATTACCTGATCGAACGTTTAGGTTACCGAATACCTAAACATCGATCTGGTAATAGCGAAAGCAAAAAACTGTGAATGGCTGATTTACCGCAGGGAAAGAATACGCTTAGCCGTCCTGCAGATTTTGCCCCTTTCCCCACTGTGGGGGGATCTCGGAGTTGGTATATATTTGGTTGGGAGGTGTGAAGGCACAGCCCCCTACTTTATTTTGGTTCAACTCTTTTTTTTTTTTTTTTTTTTTTTTTTTTTGCAGCCAAGGGAATTAATTCCCTATGTTAAATTGGCCATTCGCTGTTTTAATTTTTCGATATTACCAGTTCGACATTTAGGTATTCACTAACCTAAATGTTCGGTCGGGTAATATAGATGCTAATGTGGCAAGGCTGTTGCATTGGGGACTGTACAAACATTATGGTATTGGAGTGGCTGAAAAACACTGGAAACACGAGCCTCAAAGCATCATAGAAAATGAAGTCTACATCACATGGGATCACCCATTATCAACAGTTCAAAAGATAGATGGTAGTAAGCCGGATATAGTGATCCATGAAAAGAAGACAAAAGTAGCATTGATCATTGAAATCGACACACCCAGTGACTACAGTGTCTTGCGTACAGAGAGAGACAAAGTCATAAAATATCGGGATTTGCAGGCAGACTCGAGAGCAGTGTGGAAGAAAGATACCCAGACAGTTCAATAGTAGTAGGAGCAAAGGGTCTTATAAAAAAAATAATCTACAGTCATACTTAGATATGTGATCAGTACATGTAACCCCATACAAATGGGGAGAAGGAGTCATTACTGGGCACATTGCGGGTGCTGCGAAGAGCACTTCTGTCTGACAAAGATTGAAACAATACTAATTTCATGAATTTTAATTGTACTTTGACTTAGGAATGGGGTCCATTCCCATCATGGTATTAGAAACCCAAAAGACTTGGAGAAATTAGAGACACCGCTTCTCATTTGTCTTGCCCTTAACCAAATAAGTTGTGTACTTAATAGATTAGGTCATTATTATAATTTTGCTCCCAGAAAATGAAGTGGAAAGATTTCTCATCTTCTTTTTGTGGATGATTTAAAACTGTATAGCTCATCAAATGAGGAACTGAAAGCACAGCTGCTAGTGGTCAAAACTTTTTCAGATGTTATGGGTGTCATTTGGTCTTGATAAATGAGCAAAAGCAACCTTTAAAGCAGGAAAGCTGCAGCACCCAAGAAATATCAGTTTGGGACAAGAATGTGATATAAAAGTACTTGAGCAGGAGGGCGTGTCCAAATATTTGGAAACTGATGAAGGATCAGTAGTAAAACTTGAGCAAATACGAATAAAATCAATACTGAAAACAGCTTTGACATCTAGGAACAAGACCAAGATGTAAACCAATTTGCTCTTTTGTACTAATTTACACTTTAAGGGTAATTGACTAACCCCAAAACGTATGGGACCGGTTGGACAAGAAAACAAGAAAAATGCGTTAACATTTATCACATGGTATATCAAAATCAGTGTATACCTAGTATATATAGCTCACTTTCTGAAGGCGGTATGGGCCTCCTCAAAATTGATTATATGTATAGATCTGCAGTCGTAGGACTGCATATATATCTGCTGACCTCACCAGATCCAAACATGGTGAAAGTTTTGAAACATGAAGAGAACAAATTTAGGATGACTTCACTGGTTAGTTTAGCAGGAAGCATATCGGTGTCAAGTGGGAATGGAAACCAAACCAGAAGTAGACAAAAATCAAGCAGCAACTGAATGTGCCAAAAAAACAAGAGAGAGAATATAAGGAGAAGGTTCAGATGAGAAGTCAAGAAATATAGAAAAGGTGTAAATATAGTTGCAAGTATGGACATCTCCTGGAACAACCCCATGTCAATCAGGATCTGACACAGGTATGGGTAAGGAGAGGTGAATTTAAACCAAAAGATGAAAGGCTACAAAGTACATTGAACTTGTGAGAGAAACAGAAAAATGCAGGTTTTGTAAAACGGAACTGGAAACAGTCACGTAGCTTGTTGCTGGGTGTGATAATAATGTGGCAAAACTGTTGCATTGGAGATTGTGCAAACATTAAAATATTGAAGTAGCTGAGAAGCATTGGAAGCATGAGTCACAAAGCATTCTAGACAATGATGTTTATATATCACATGAGATTACCCATTACCAACAGTTCAAAAAACAGATGCGAGAAAACCAAATATATAGTAGTCCTTGAAAAGAAGACAAAAGTAACATTGATCATTGAAATTGCTGCACCCATTGATTACAGTGTCTAACATACAGAGAGACACAAAGTCATAAAATACCAGGATTTGCAAGCAAAAACAAGGGCAGTGTGGAAGACTAATACCTAGACAGCTCCAATAGTAGCAGGAGTAATGGGTCTCTTAAAGAATTTAAATATGCTACCAATACATGAAACTCCATATGAATTGCATGAGGAGTCGGCTCTGGGCCACATTGCAGGTGCAGCAAAGAGCACTTTTAGCTGACATCAAAGATTGAAACAATATTAATTCCATGAACTTTAATCATACTTCGACTTAGGAATGGGGCCAATTCCCGTCATATTATTGGAAGCCCAAAAGGCTTGGAGAAATTAAACTGAGACAAGAAATCTGGTACTATTTACAGATTGGGTAAGGAGGTTTCCTTTTTTGCCATTTTAGGCATCAGGGCAGTAAATTACTTACCTCACATGCCACAATTGCTTATCAGGCAGTGGAGAAACTGTCAGTGGTCAAAGGACTCTGCAGAAGATCACTTAGTGCAGCCATCTTGTTTTTTTTTGCATTGCTTACTGCATGTTGAGTATGCTGATGTGATTGTGAAGAAATTATACACTGTCTGAGGTTTTGTACATAATTTCAGATTAACCAGTGTATTATATGCCAGTATTACTAGCTATGATTTTGTAAATAAGTTCTTACATGTTGATTTATTATCTGTTTGTACAGAATGTTTTAAAGACTTGAACAGTGTCCTTTCACATTTCTAACTGTGCATGCTTGTGAAGAAAGATTCCAGAGTCAAACTATCTCAGATTCAGCTGATCTGCAGGTGATGTCATAAAAATGCTGACAGTTGCTGTATGTTACTGTCAGAGGCAGAAAGAAAGAACTTGAGTAAACAGCTGTTAATTGATTTTCAAAATATGAAGTGACAATTAGAACTGGAACAATTATGACAGGCTAGTCTATAAAAGAGCCTGCTGAAAACAGTCTGTCAGTTACAGTTGTTAGTTAACAGCCAGTTGTGTGTTGTTCACAGCTGGTACTGTGCAGTGTGTACCCAAAAGGGCTCACAAAGAGCTGTAAGGCTGCCTTTGCTCAGTAGTAGTCATTAAGTTAGATCAGGGACAGTATTCTTTAGTTAGATAGGAAATTATAACTAATCAGTTAGTTTTTCTAAATGTTGGGTTTCTATCCTTCAGTATTGATTTAATTTTCCTGGTAATTGAGTTCTGTTTGTTGGAAATTACTGTTGTATATTTTTAATTATTTTGCTCATGATTAAATATTTTTATTAACGTACATTGTGGCTGGTCAGTATTTTTCTTTAGTGATTCAAGAGTCCTTATACTTGTCTTGATAACTTCCCAGGCCACTCCGAAAGCCTGACTGCTTAGGTAATTTATTATCACTTGTTTTAATATCTAATTTTTATAACTGGACACCCCCTTAAAAGGGCAAGAAGATGCACTGATTGGTGGCAGCATTACCATATTATTTTGGGGAAGGGACAGAGCTGGAAATGTCAGGCTTTCACAGCAGTGTTTGGATGTGTGAGATTTAATTTAGTTAAGTGAGAGTGTATCAGAGGTGTTAAACTTGGACACATTGCTCTGAATTGTGTTCTAAAGAGTTCTAGTTTAGGTTGACAGAAGAATTCAGTTCAGTCCCAAGTTGTAGATCATGTTCCTGTTGTGCTGTTATGGGGAAAATTGTGGAATATTACTCCTGTTTAAGTGACAGTCTGTCATTGGAGTCAGTAGTGAAGATTGAAGCTACTTAGTTACTAACTCAGGATAGTGGGAGATGTCACATTATTCTTGATAGTCCAGTGGGGTATTGTCCGGGCATCACATTATTTAGTGGCAGCATAGTGGGATGTTAACTGGATATCACAGTGATGAATAGGGAAGCTGTCCTCCACATGTGCCTGAGCAGGACTGCATTGCTGCAAAGGTCCTTAGGATGAGTGTCATAAGGCTATTTTGACCATTCTGTTCCTGCTCATAAGCAATTATTGAGGAACTTCTGACGAGAAGTAATACACTGCCTGTTCTGAAGTGTGTCTACAGTGACTTCTTATGTGTAACTTCCTTTTCCTCCTGCAGACCAGCTCAGTCCACTAAGAGGAAGAAACCTTATCACAGACATGAGACAGCCAAAGTGTCAGGTGCTATTGCATCCTGTAGAATCTCTAGTAAGTTTCCGAAAAGATATGCTTCATAAGGTTCCACAACCATACTGGCTTCTGACAAGAACTGGTCAATGAATGCCAAGTATTCAGGTTTGACCTTGCTTAGAATTCCTATCAAGGAATGAGTCCACTCAAAACGTAATCACAGTAGACCATGTAGTAGGACTTTTGGGATCTTCTTTCATTTAACTCCTCTGAGGGACAAGTTAATTTCAAGTGAGCTTCTGTAACAACCCTAGGCTGTACTCTACAGAGAGATCATAAAACTTGCCCTTCTTTTGTAGAGTCAATAGTTTTTCCCATGTCTTCCTCATTCTGAATAAACTGGAGGAGAGTGCTACTCTGTTTTTGCTCTTAATGATGGCATTGAATGCATTCAGTCTAGCATGTTCTGGATTGAATGTTTGGTCAGTCTTGCCCATGCCACATCAACACTACTGCACACTGGACACAATGGATTAATTTTACTTCTTCACATTATTGGATCCAAATGAAAGAATCCTCCATGTTTCTTTAAAATAGCATCACTTCTAGTCCAGGGGCTGTACTTTAACTGTCATCTGCACCCAGTTTCCACCAAAGTGTTTGCTTTGATAACAGAAACTTTGCCTCTACATTTGGACATCTGTTTTAAGTGGCTTCTTCACGGGAGTTGCTGATAGAGGAATTGTCCTGAGCACTGCCATGGCTTAAGTTTTTCAACAGTCAATATAAACTGGTTAAAGTCAGCACTGGTGCAGAAGGCTGCCTGCAATAGTGATAGTGCTAGACACTGCCCGGTGCCAATCGTTCCTTTTCAATGAGAAGGCAGAGGATGTTATGACATTGGCTTCCTGTGTAAAGATGTAGATGTAGGTACAACATTGTAGTCTGCTGTACCTCTTAAGATTTTTGGCAGCTATTCTTTTCACAGTAGTTCTGGCTTATTCCACATGCAGGTGCTCTAGTAGAGTGTAAGGAACTAGTGGCGGCAGATCAGCATGTCGTGCTGAGTTGATGGTTTATCAGGTTCGTGGCACTGTGCTTTTTAGTAGTCATTGGTTCCCACCAAACTAAAGGGGGCCCCTGAATTCTGACAGCCGTTTGGAAGTCTTTGTTGGTGCTGAGAAGTTGGAAAGCCCACAAGAAGGACCTTCACATTAATCTACTTCAGCTAGTGATGGCGTTTATTGCTTTCCCATCTCTTTCCAAAGAATTAAGTCTAAACCCCCTGTTCTTCATGTCAGACGACCAGGCTTTGGCATTCTTTGTAAACTATCAAGGGGGGAGTGCATTTGTAATGTTTTTGTTGGGAAACAGGTTAGATAATGCCGTGTCCCATCTGTGATAGTAACTTCCTGGTAGGGATGCACATCCCAGGGGAATTGAATGGGATAACAGATTCCTTGAGTAACAGTTGCAGTCCAGTCCTGAACTAAAAATTTACAAATCATGCAGGCAGAAAGTCTTTTGACTGTTGGGCTCTTAGAAGTCAACTCTTTTTGCCCCTGCAGCAGGTTAAGGGGAGAGTGGACAGTGGCTGCATTATCAAGGTTGTGGAAAGGAATGTTTCTTTTCAGACTTTCAGTATTGTTCTGAATTTTGTGTGGTTTGGTTTGGAAACCAAAGACCAAGGCTCATAACAGTCACCCATATAGTTGAAAGTTAAGCAATGTTATTTGTATAGGTTTACTGCCAGAAATGTGAATGATGCTCCTTTGAAACACAGGAGCACGAAAATGCAACCATACCCAAAACCCACAATATTGAATCCTGGACTAATCCCCCCCCCCCCCCAAAAAAAAATATAAGCACAAGTCTTTCTCACATTGTTGTACCAGTGGGGGAACGGGACACAACCACAAGTTTCATATTGCCTACTCAAACATGTATAGATTTCCAAAAACAGATGCATTCAATCTTAGAAGCAAGCATTTATGATGTAAGCTAAATCCTACTGCAACCAAGGGAGCCATTTATTAATGTAACTGTATCAAGTCATGTCAGTAATTCTAAGAGACTCCGTAGTAGCCAGATCTCTCTCTGAAACCATGTGCAGTTAGTGCATATAATTAAGTCTATGAGATGTTAATGACTTCATGTTATACAGGGTTTGATCCCTGCAGTCTTCATTTGCTACTATGTGGGACTTTGAACAAGTCTCTTAACTAGACAGGGCTTTATTGAGAATTTGGGCCGGGCTCATCAGTGGTTTCCTGGACCAGATGGCTAGTATCTACCTTAGAACCTGAAATACACAGGTCCCTAAAGGTGGAGGATGAGTTGTCTGAGGTTTTCCATTTTTCAGTGATTACTCTCTTATATACATTACTGTGTGTCATTTTGTTGCTTTCTATGTGTCTCATGCAATTTCCTCACTGAGGAGTGTCTACTAAAAAGAAAGCCAGGGAAAAGGCTAGTCTCTTTGACCACAAATCTGGAATCGGAGTTTGCAGTTGCTACTTTAACAAAACCAATTTTGGATATACCCAGAATATAGAGAGGCATGTCTTTCTAATGTTGCCACTGCAGTGCCAACAATCTGCTGAAATATTGGGAAACTTACCTACCGGGTGTGTAAAAGTATTTTTGGAAGCTTTTTCACCCCCAAAATTCTAAATCTTTATGAGAATGTAGCATGTCCTGGGGCAATAAATATTAAGTGCCAGTGATGAGGAATGAATTAGATAGATAGATTCATACTAGGCTAACTGCCCTTGCGAGCCATTTTAAGCCTAGCCAATTATCCCTCGTGAGACTCCAACCCTGCACCTTGTGTTTGTAAGGCAAACACCTTAACCATTAGGCCACCCTCTCAAGGACTCTTGTCAGTATTTCTCCACCTCCTTCCACTGTCACATCACTGAATATTTAGTCTGAACTAACTGCCAATGAAGTCTGCTCATAAGCCTTTATACAGCCTGCCTTCTTGTCTTGTCCATGATAGAAACCCATCCATCTTTGAAATGTACTAGCCTTCTAGGAGCCTCTCTTCATTACCATCAAATGCCTTCAGCATTCCCCTTTAACAAAAAAAACAGTATTGCTAAGATTAAATTGTTTCGTTCCTCTTTCTCAGACAGTGAATTGGAAGTCTCCCTTCAAATGGTCCCAAAACTTGATCTGTTAGTGACTGGTTAGCTAATGTAACAGATGATCATCATTAGGTACATTCACCAACATACACTGGCCAGGAGACATCAGATCCTTTCTACCCCACACCCCCCTTCCTCCTGAGCAATACAACTCCTGTTCTGTTGCAGCAAACAACTCTAATTCCTACTGATCTTTGTTCAGCCGTAGGTTCATAGGTGTGCACTAGGCTTATGGCCCTGGAGCCTTCAAAATTCTAGCCCATAGAAGTGCCCTGGCATCGTGCCGCCCGACGTTCGTTCCCAGTGCCTCTATCAAGTACAGCCACTGGAGTGATCCCTAGGGTGAACTTTTTATTTCCCATCCACTCGTCAAGATCTCTCTTGAAGAGGGCCAGTGAGATGCTTTGCTTGACATGTATGGGAAGTCTATTCCAGGGCATGGGCAGTCTCTCGGTTATGAACCTGTCCCTCCAGCATGTTCTGTTGATTGTGGTAATGAGGTTGAAGTCTCTGGAGAGTGTGGTGCAGAGGGATTGGGATTTCTTTAGATGTAGCATTTCTAATAGAGCTGGGTCAGACATGGCTTTGTAAGTCAAGCAGAGATTGCCTCTTAGCAGACGATATGAGATTGAAAATAGCTGGAGTTTTTTGAGTCTGTCCGTGTAGGACATGTGTTTAAGGCCTAGGATCCTGTTTGTGAGGTACTTTTGTGGCCTTTCCGGCTGTTGCATGTGTCTAGTGAGGTACATACCAAATGGGGCATTATACTCTGATTGCCCTAATGAGGGAAGAGTAGAGAGAGAGATGATGACCTTTTTCTTCCTGGATGCAAAACCCTTGGTAATGAGATGTGCCACATAGAAGGACTTTCTGACCACAGTGGGAATGTGGTGGTCGAAGGAGAGGTTGCTGTCAACCTGTGTCCCCAGATCTCTTATAACTTCAATGAGCTCCCATCGATGTGGTAATTAGTGAGAACTGAGTTTTTCCTAAAGGGGGTGATGCTGCATTTTTTGGCATTAAGCTTAAGGTCATGGTTTCGGCACCAGTCATTGGTCTCAGTGAGGCCTTTCCGTAGAATGTCTACATCACTTGGGGAGTTAATGGCTACCAGCTTACAGTCGTCTGCGAACATGGTCAGCCAGAGTCCCTCTGTTCTGGCCTGGACTTCTGAGAAGTGGATGCCAAACAGGAGAGGACCCAGGATCGATCCCTGTGGGACTCCACTTGTGACTGGTCGGTAGTCCAACTTGGAGTCCACTACTTTCACACTGTAGGTTTTATCTGTGAGCCAGTTTGCAACCCACCTAGTGATATAGGGGTTGATGCCTAGTTTGGTGAGTTTAACATTAATTCCGGAGTGCGGAATGGTATCAAAGGCCTTGGCCAGATCAAGGTAGGCAGTATGAACTGCCTTGCCCTCATCCACAGCTCTGGTGACTGAATCAAAGAAGTCAACCAGGTTGAGTAGGCATAATCTACCGTTCATGAAACAAAATTGCGTGGGATCTAGGGTTTGGAGATTCCCTATATCCTTGTTAATTAGGTCCATGTCTATGTGCTCCATAGCCTTACTTATCAGACTCTTCAGGCTAATGGAGCAATAATTCCCACTGTCTGTAGTCACTCCCTCTTTATGGAGAGGGATGACTGTAGCAGTGCGCCATTCGGTAAGGACAAAGCCTGAGGTGAGGCTGTAAATGAACAGGGCACACAGATGTGCTGCCAGTTCACTTTGTAATTCATGTAGAATACTTCCAGGGATATTGTCGGGTCCCATGGAAGCTGTATTCTTGGCCTTGGACAATGCAGCTTTAACCTGTAGTGCAGTAATGCTGGATGCCTGGCATTCCTCCGGTATTGTGACTGGTCCTTTGGGGGAGGTAAAGTTGGCACTGAATATGTCGGCAAGTATGTTGGCAATATCTGTTGGCTCAGTATAGGAAGTTCCATTGTGCAGTAACTCAGAGCAAACCTGGGTATTGCCATGGAGATTCTTGATGTAACTATAGAAGGCTTTGTGGTTGTTATTAGTGTCTGCTGCAATTCTGTCTTCATAGTTGGCTTTAGAGGTTTTTGTTGAGGGATATCAACTTTTTGTTGAGGCTAATAAGGGAGTTTTTCCAGTCTTGGGGCTTCACCTTTTTCTGCAACAGTTTCTTCCTTCTGTTGTAGAGTTTATTAATGGCAGGAGACCACCAGTTTGGCTTCCTGATTTTGGAGGAGAGCGTCTTGGTTCTAATGGGTATGGCTCTTTCCATGCATTTATGTATGTGTTCATACAGTGCATTGGTGCATGATTCAGCAGCCATGCATCTATTTTCCATTGACATGGGTGCCATGAAGTTAGCCACCTCTGTTATTAGAAGTCAGCTTTGGAGAAGTTTTTCATGGTGGTTACCTTCACGGCGGGTGTGGGTGAGGTAGATTTCCATGGTGATTAGTTTGTGATCGGATCTAACCAGGGAGGAATTGACTTTTGGTGTAGAGCAATGGTTGCCCATGTTAGTAATAACCAGGTCAAGGATGTTGCTCCTTCTAATGGGGGAAAGAATGAGCTGGTCCAGAGCATTGGAATTAATGGTTTCCAGGAAGCGTTGGGCCAGTGAATTGCTGCATGAGTAGTTTTCCCAGTTGATGGAGGGGTAGTTGAAGTCACCTAGTATGAGAGTGTTGGGTTGGACCGTAATAGTTTCCAGGGTGTTTAGGAATGTGGAGTGAGAGTCTTGGGACATGGTTGGGGACCTATAGCAGGCTACAACCTGAATCTCCATCTTAACCAATGTTAGTCGTACCTGAAGTATTTCAGATGTGTTATGCTGGGCTAAAAGTCTGGAGGTGTGCATATCTTTTATGAATATGGAGACACCACTGCCTTTCGAGCTTCGGACCATGTTCTGGGGCCAAAAGATGTGGAATGAGTTATTGCCTGGTGGCGCAGGGATGCTATCTGCTGCTTTAAACCAGGTCTCCGTTACAGCACAAATAATGCTTGAAGCACTCCTCAAAATGGAGAACCAAATGCATCTTGAGATTTAGACTTCTAGCATTGAGCAGCATGACCCTCAGATTGCATTTATTTATAGCTGTTACGGTAGTAATTTGGTCTTTGGAACATCGCCTAAAAAAGGCACCATAGGGATGGCAAGAGCCTTAGCCAGTATCCGGAAACCTAGGGGGTGACAGATGTAGGCCATCTCTGACTAGCATCAAGGTCTATCAATCATGTCATCCCAAGCAGACAGATACTGGATCCCCTTAGAATGACACCAGAAACTTAGCCAGTTGTTGAAGTCCATCATTTTCTGCTTGTACTGTGGTATCATTCTGGGTGATGGTAGCATGCTGCTCAGGGCTAGGGTTATACCTGCCTGGGCCAGATAATCCAAGAGCTCCTCCATGTCTCTTCACGTAGTCCCAGGAGGTGCATCTCCGGTCATTCACACCCACATGGACAGTGACAGAGTCATACTTGTACTTGTTGTGGCGTGACCTGAGTGTGTACATTGTGTCGGATTCTGGCACCTACTAGACAGCTGACTGTTACCTTCTCCTTATTCAACCATCATCATTGACATCAGTGTGTCTCTTTATCGAGTCACCTATGATTAGTGTATTGGGAAAGCTATTTTGCCTTAGGAGCTTAGGTTGAGGGGGCACACTGTAGGTGAGCTGTGTGTCTTGTGGTTTATGCTGTGTTGTGGTGGTAGAGTGCATTTCTGCCTTGGAGGACTCTGCAGTTTGGGTAGATTTCTATTGAATGAGAGCCTCTGCGAAGATGTGTGTGAGAGAGCTGTGAGGGTAGGTGTTCTGGAGGGCTGTGTGTTGCATGTGGTGTGGTGCAGGTGCTCACCTTCTACTCTTGAGCAGCTATTCTGGTCTTGGCTTGAGAGTGCATGGCTTCCAGTTTGGATATATAAGTGCATCTCTCACAAGTCTGAGTGTTGGGAGGTAAGAGGAGAGGGTTATCTGTGTACATGAGGCAGTTGCTACACTGCCTCAGAATGCCCAAGTTCACCAGGTTAATAGGAGAAAGCACAGGGAACTGACCTTTAGACATGCCAGGAGGGATGGTCATTATTACTGAGCACTGTAGCTTGTACTGTGGTATCATTCTGGGTGATGGTAGCATGCTGCTCAGGGCTAGGGTCATACCTGCCTACAGGAAAAATGTCACTCAAGGTGTCCGAGTCTGTACAGAGCACTGCCAAACACTTGAGGGGAAACTAGTACGTAGATCCTGAAAATTTATGGATGAAGTATTTAGGCAGATATTCTGAAGTTAGAAAGAAATCACACAGTACCTACTGAAAAATAAAGAATTAGCTTGTCAAGAATGATGAAAAGAGGGAGTTGCATGAATGACTACTACTAATGCTGGTCTCAGTGCAGCTTCACTCTGTTGGGATACAATACTCCTTTGCTTCTTCTCTTACCGGATGCAAAATTTCATCACCAATCCCAAGAAGAGAAGCAGGCCACGGCCTGTTTGGTGATTCACAGTCTGATGCAAGGGTTTGAAGGCTTGTAGCCTTTTTCTGTTAGATGGCTCGAATAATAACCAGACCAGTCAGATATGCTAAGTACAGACACTCACTCTCCAACCAGAAAGAGTCAGGAATCAGTGCACTCTGCTCCTACTCTCACCAGGATAAGAATATAAGCACAGATTCCAAGCTGTCACCTATAAAGCAGTTATTAAGCTTTCTGGTGATCAGCAGTCTCCAGGAAATAATAAACTGCACTCCTCTCACCAGGAGAAAACAGAAGCACTAATCCCAATATGACAGAAGTTTCCAAAACTTTGCCTACTAAACACATATTAAACAAGAACCTGTTTATGAAAAAAAGATGCAGTTTACCTTATCTAGCTTATCCTCAATATTAGCTAACTTAGGAAAAAACTGCTTGAGGGAAGAATGATCTTTAGTCTTATAATGAGCGTTAGATCCATTAACCTTTTTCAATTTTAAGCTGTGGCAGCTGAATTAGGAGCTCCTAAGACATGCATTTGTCACAGACATTTGCAACTTAGTTTTCCCTTTGTGACCCAAAACTGAAATGAGTCATCATTCAAACTCTCCATTTAAAGTTTTGCTAGGGCAGCAACTGATTTTAGAGCACAGTCAATTATGCCCATTAATTACTAAAAAAAGATGAATCCTGTAGATAGCCTTTCTGACACCATGATAGTGACAGACCGCCATAACTGGAAATCTTCCATCTACTTTAGTTTGAGTTTTCTGTTGTTCAAATTTTTATTTATTTATTTATTTTACATTTGTTAACCGGGAAAGTCCAACTGGATACAAGTCCATTTTCAGCAGAGGCTGGGGAGAAAAGCTCCAAATGTACAAAAACAAGTGTAGATACAGTGAAATTATTACAGTGAGTTATCACAAAACTGAGATTTAATGATATGTACACACAGGTACATGTTTTTCTCACATACACACAGCAAAGGTTGGAAACAAGTAGCTGAGAAAGAAATAGTTAAAGATTTAATCTGAAAAAGGAAAACACATATATTAAGGTGATTATCATACATGGTGTAGTGTTAACTTTAAATCTTTCCAGTAGGTGGGTGATACATAGCTAACCAAGTGAAATTGTTACTGTTCAAACCAAGTAAAGGAAGTCTGGTTATGAGACACTGTGGGTTGATGGTCCTAATTATATTGAATAAGTCAAGAAATGATGGACATGCAAACTCACAAATATTTAAGCCATCATGAACATACTCGTATCTGGACAGGAGAGCAGTTTTAACTATTCATTATGGAATCCATTTTGAGATCTGGTAAATACGGTAAAACGACTTGAGAAACTGAACTGTTGCACCACTTTTTCAAGTATCTTAGCCAAGGTGTTAAGTATTGTGATATGCCTGTAGTTTTTTATATATATATATATATATATATTTATGGATTCGTATCACTTCACTGAAAGACCATTTCACTGACACCAAATCACCTAAAGTTAATTTCACCTAAAACTCATTTCACTGACAAGTAGTACTCTAAGGCAAGTCAAAGGTATATGTCCTTTTTCCCACTGTAGTGCGATCCTGGTGTTAGTATATATAGTTAGGGGGGTGTGGGGGGGCTTAGCCACCCACTTAATTTGGTTTTCTGTTGTCTGGTTTTGTTTTACATTATTTGATAAAACCCAACTAGATGGGTGGGCTATGCCCCCCACACACCCCAATGCGGGGAGCTGTGACCCCCACCCCCCCATAACTATATATACCAGGATCGCACTACAGTGGTGAAAATGACATGTACCTTTGACTTGCCTTAGAGTACTACATGTCAGTGAAATGAGTTTAGGTGAAATGAACTTTAGGTGGTTTGGTCTCAGTGAAATCGGTGTCAGTGAAATGGTCTTTCAGTGAAGTGATACAAATCCATATAGATATATATATATATATATATATATATATATATATATATATATAGAATGTGTTGCCTTGATGTTACCATGTTAATAAGGCTTCATTATACTTTGTATAATTCTGCCATTCCTGATGCTTCTGTCGAGTGGATATGTGAATAGAATGGCAGTCAAGTGTGTTGCTATCTTAATTAATATGGGTGGATTAAGGTCAGAGCGTTCTAATACCATGATAGAAGTTTCCTAACTTGGTATAGGCTAACTTCTTCAAGCTTGAATAAGGATCCCCCAGTGATATTCACCCCACTAGTGCCCTTATTAGGTAAGTTTGTGTGAGGGTAAGGCTAGCAGTCACATGCTATGGTATGGTAATTTAAAGTGTAACTTTCAGTCCAGTAGAATTCAACAAAGTGTGTCCCTAGGAATGTAAAGGAGTAAACTTATACTGTGATCAGAATGTGTAGTTTAGTTGGGTATATCAGATAGACCATGCTTCGGGAGGATATTCATTCCCCAGGTGTCAAATGATCCTTTACGGAGTCTGTTAAGCAGAAAAGAGCAGCATTTTTCGCAATGGTTAACAAGAATCGAGAGCAAAGTTTGTATTTGTTTGTGAAATCCTAATAGACACACTACAAGGAATGGGATGGGTGCTAGTCGTAAATAAAGCATTGGTAAAAGAGCAAGCAGTGGGAGAATTAGTAAGGCAGCAATAAAGATTTTGGCAGGGCCTAAAGGGTATGACTATGTAAAGCTGAAAGCTGAGCAGAAGAAAAAGACAAGGTGAGAGAGGAAGGTTGTAGTATGACAATCATAGCTTATGGGACAGGTTATGTATGTAAATACATAAAGAATGATCCAGGTTTTTAGAAATTAATACTTCATGGCTGAACAAAAGACAGAGCCATGTAGTTTATGTAGAGTCAAAAAAAGAGAGTAAGAGAAACTGGAATACATTGCAGTAGTAAGTGTTGTTACTAGTTTTTAGTGGTACCATTTAATCATCTGCGATAGGAATTCAGCAATACCAGAGCACAATATTATGAGGAAAGAATGCATAAGAAGGTGCAGAAATATCCAAAATGGAGAGGAAAGACTAGCAGATTGTAAATTTATTAGTACTATTGATATGCAGTTATGAAAGGGAATGTTACTGGTCACAGAAAAAGGGCAGGTCATCAATAGAATGCTATCACCCCAGATTATATGGAGTAGCAAACATGTACAGAGGTCATTGCAGTGTAAAGAGAGATCTGATGTTGTCCTTATCATTTGTTGCTGAACAATTTAGTGTCTGATCCGACTTGGCTGCTTTTACTAAACTCGGATCCAACTCTTGAGTTCTTTCCTCTACCCATAATTCCCCAGTCAACCTGCTATATACCCCAGATCTTATAGGATCATAGGAAGTTACTAGGCTAATGGTCCTAGGGCACTTACAAGCCTAGCCAAGTTCTACCGTTAATTTCCTCATTCAGCACCTATTACCCCTGTCCAAGAGGGACACAGGTGGAACCCCGGGGTGAATTTACAGTTACCCATCCAATCTTCCCAGATGCGTTTGAAGAGGGCCAATGAGGTACTCTGACATGAAGTGGGAGTCTGTTCCCAAGCTGTGGTAACCACTGGGAGACAAATCTGTCCCTCCAGCAGGTTCTGTTAATGTCACATACCAGATTAAGGTCTTTAGAGCGAGTAACCTGTTTACTATTTGATGTGCGGATATGCAGCATTTCTAGTAAAGCAGGGTCAAAGATTGCCTTATATGCAAGGCAGAGATAGCCTCTGAGTAGTCTGTATGAAACAGAATAAAGTGACAGTGATTTCAGATGATCCACATAGGACAGATGCTGAAGACCTTGAATTGTCCTTGTGAGGAACCTTTGTGGTCTCTTCATTTGCTGCAGGGGCTTGGAAAGGTACATACTAAATGGGACATTGTACTCTATTGGCCTGATGAGGGAAGAGTACAGGGAGGTTATAACTTCTTTTTTTTTTTTTTTTGAGGCAATGCCCTTATTTATGAGCAGTATGGAATGCCCTTCTTACCACTGGGGAGACATGGTGATCAAAGGTAAGGTTGCTGTCAGCCTATGTGCCCAGGTGTCTGACCACTGAGTGCGTACATAGGGTGTGGATATTGATGATGTGGTAATTAGCAGGAACATCTCTCTTACCAAAAGGGATTATGATACATATTTTGCATTGAGTTTAAGGCCATAACTTTGGCACCAATCATTTGTTTGTGTAAGACCCTCTTGTAAGATGTTGACATCATTTGGAGATTTTATGACTGCTCCCCATTTGCAGGCATCAGCAAACTTTGTCAGCCGCAGACCTTTAGTTTTTGCTTGTACTTCAGAGAAATCGATTCCAAGCAGTAGTTGTCCCAGGGTTGATCCCTGTGGAACACCACTGGTTACAGGTCTGTTATTGGTGGTGGATTCCCCTATTTTGACTGTGTGTGTGTGTGTGTGTGTGTGTGTGTGTGTGTGTGTGTGTGTGTGTGTGTTCTATCAGTGAGGCAGGTAATGACCCATCTAATGATATAAAGGTTGTTACCTAGCTGGGTGAGTTTGTCAATGATGCCTGAGTGGGTGATAGTTTTGAAAGCTTTGGCTATGTCTAGGTAAGCTGTATGCACAGATTTCCCCTCATCCAGGGCCTTGGTGACTGTCTCAAAGAAGTCCACCAGGTTTAACAGGCATGATCTCCCTTTGACAAATCCAAACTGAGTTTGGGTCAAGTGTTTGGAGATTATTTGCATCTTTGTTGATAAGGTCCGTGATGATTCGCTCCATGGCCTTGCAGATAAGGCTAGTCAGGCTAATAGGATTATAGTTCCCGGGGGTCAGTGGAAGCAACTTTGTTGAAGGGAATAACGGTGGTCATTTTCCATTCAGCTGGGTCAAAGCCGATGCTTAGACTATGAATGAAGAGAATACCCAATGGTGTTGCGAATTCTTGTTGGAGCTCATGTAGGACGCAGCCTGGGATGTTATCAGGCCCCATAGATGCTGTGTTTTTGACGTTGGGGTTTTTATGACCAGCTCTTTAGAGATAAAGGTAGGGACAGGGGGTAGGGATATCATAGGGTATGTGTGGCCAGGACAGAGGAGTGAAGTTTTCACAGAACCTGTTGGCCAGCAGGTTAGCTATGTACACAGGCTCAGTATGTGTGGTAGTACCAGTTCAGCATAAATCTGGCCCTTTTCTTTTAGGTTATGGATGTAACTAAATAATGCCTTATGGTTGTCCTTAGTTGAGGAAGCTAATTTGGGTTCGTAGCTTGCTTTCAAGGACTTCACAAGAAGTCTTATTTACTTGCTTAAGCTGAGGAGGGAGTGTTTCCAATTTAGGGCTTGCTCCCTCTTACTCCTATACAGCAAATTCTTCCTTTTATTGTAAACCTGTTAGTGGCTTGATGTCCTTCAAGAATGCAACTGCAGTCATAACATATGGGTTGTCCTGCCTCAGGCAGCCCTCGGTCGGCCCGATTCCAAAGTCTGGGGCCGGCGTCAGCTGGTGTCGCCTCCTCTCCGACGTCAGAATGGCTGGAGTATAAAGGCATCGGCCAATGCCATCTTCTTCAGTCTTTCTTGCCGCGCGGTGCCCGAAGCAGAAGCAGTTCGCAAGTGCCGGTCGGTCAGCTCCTGTGTTTTCAGTACTGAAGTCATCTAAAAGCTAAGTACCCCGTTGGGGAACATTTTTTCTTGCCTCAGCCGATGTCAGAACAAATTGAGAAAGTTAATAATTGTTTGTCTTGTGGTAAACAAATACCTCATAAGGACTTCCATTCTTATTGCCTCCCTTGCCTGGGCCCAGACCACGACGTCTCGGCCTGTGCTGCCTGTGCTTGCTTTAATAAGCGCACTCTCAGGCACCGGGCAGAATTCGCCGAAGACTTTTTCGGCGAATCTTTCGCTTATATCATGCCGTCGGAACAACCGACAACTCAATCTACCAAAAAACGAAAGGACCGGGACCGACATCCTCGGCCCGCGTCCTCCACCGATACTCCTCCTAAACCCTCCGCGAGTGCTTCGGTCATTTGAGAACGGTAATTCAACCGCTCCAGGCCGACGACACAGCGTTAACACGTCCTTCGGTCTCGGAGTCTACACCGGTGCCGGTTGTTGATTTTCCTCCAGAAACCAAAGTTCTGGATCTACCCGACACCATTCCTGTGGACAAGGTTACTCCTGCACGTGGGGCAGCTAGGCCTCCTGTATCCATGTCCATCAAGGCCTTTGCACGTGCTAAGGCCGCCAGCCAGGCCAAGGCCCATCCTAAACCTACTGCCCAGGCCCCTTCATCTGATAAACAGATCATGTCTCTTGCTGCAGATCTTATTTCTCTTATCAGGGGGTCTCAGCCTCATCCAGACAGAGGTTCTCAGCCGCCTGCAGAGAAAAGACCCAGAACTGAGCAGGCCGACAACCTCTCTTCAGATGAAGCCTCTGGGGATTCTGAGCATTCAGATACCCAAAAAAAATCCTTCCAGGCCTATGAGGACTCTGATGCTGAGGAATCAATTCCCTCTGCCTCTCCTCCAGAGGATTTTTTGTTCGGTGAAGTCCTACAGTCTATGAGGGAGCATTTTAAATGGCAGGGTCAGGAATTCTCTGATTCCAGGAAAAGGCTACATACCTTCCTCAAGCTACCCCAGCACAGACCTTTAGCTATCCCTCCAGTTATGGATGTCCTGGATGATGTTTTCTCCGACTCCAGTGCTAACCCTTATTCTCTCCGTCCTTCTCCTGTCAAGCCAGACAGATATTATAGGGTCCCTGACACCCACAAACATCTCTTTAAGGCCCATTCTGTGGATCTAGAAACTATTTTACATGGCCCAAAGGGAGTGGCTACTTCCACAGCCAAGAATCCACTGCCAGCGGATAGGGAAGCTAGGTCCCTGGAGAGATGGGGTAAAAAAGTTTATACCTCTACCACCCTGGCCATGAGGTCACTTAACTGCCTTTTTCATATGTTTCAGTACCAGGATTTTTTACTGGATGATTTACAGAAAAAGCTAGCCTCTCCTGAGCCTATTGATAGAAAGGCATTGCAGGATCTAGTACATAACACTCAGCAGGTTAGCAATCATTTTCTTCAGTGTGGTTATGATGCATTGGAGGCTTCATGTAGGGCAGCTATGACTGGGGCTGTTATACGTAGACATGCTTGGTTAAAAGAACAGCCACTGCCAGACCATGTTAAAGTAAAGTTACTTGATGCACCTCTGGAAAAACAGAAGCTTTTTGGTGCTAATGCACAAGATGTGTTGAAGTCCATTGAGGAAAAAGCTAAATCGGTACAGACAGTCAAAGATTTCCTCCAGGTTCAGCCACCCAGATTCAGCAGGAATTGGCCTTCAAAGAATTGGTCCTTTCCAGGCACTGACAAGTTACAAAGGGGAAAAAACAGGCGTGCCCGAGGTAGAGGGCAATACCGAGGCTCCTACAGGGGCCGCCAATGGCAACCACCAAATCAAAGAAGTAGTGCAGGCAGTCCAGCTGCACCACAAGGAAAACCACAATGACTTGACTTTCATGCCGTCTACAAAGGCTTAAAGAGAAGCACCTTTGGGCGGAAAATTATCCTTATTCTCAAAAAACTGGCATATCTTAACCAAGGACAACTGGGTTCTGGATTTAATAGACAAAGATTACAGATTCCACTTCCATACTTTACCAATAAGACAAGGCATGCCAAACCTGCCACTTCATCAAAGGGCAGAGGCACTCATTCAAGTTTCAAAGCTGTTAAATATAAAAGCAATAGAAAAGGTCCCTCCACAGGAACAAGGCCAGGGATTTTATTCAAGACTGTTCCTTGTTCCAAGAAAGGAAAACAAATGGAGGCCTATACTGGACTTGTCTACTCTAAATACTTATCTCATTGTGCCAAAGTTCAAAATGCTGACGTTGCAGCAACTCCTTCCCATGCTGGGCAAGGGGTCTTGGCTGGTCACTCTGGACCTCAAGGAGGCATACCTCAGACCATGGATGGGGGGCGCACATGGAGGCAGATGCATTCAAGGTCAATGGACACCAAGGGAAAGGCATCTGCACATAAACCAAAAAGAGATGTTGGCAGTGATACATGCAATCGAGACTTTCGAAAAATCACTTCAACAAGGACATTTGCTAATAAGGACAGACAACACCACTGTTATGTGGTATATAAACAAGCAGGGAGGCACTCATTCTTATCCCCTCTGCAGACTAACAATGATTCTCTGGGAAAAATCCCTAAGTCTAAAGATACATCTGCAATCCCAGTTTGTGCCAGGCAAGGACAATGTACTGGCGGACAAGCTGAGCAGAAATTTCTTGGATCCACACGAATGGATGCTGCATCCTCACATTTTCTCACAAATAACAAGGAAATGGGGAAAACCGGACATAGATCTCTTTGCTTCTCACATGAATCATCACCTGGAAAAGTTCTGTACAAGGACCCACCATCCTCTAGCCTGGAATACGGATGCTCTCTCCTTCAGCTGGAATTCCCTAACAATTTATGCATTCCCTCCTCTACCACTGCTGACCAAGGTGATACTGAAGATCAAAGCAGAACAACCAACAGGCATTTTGATAGCTCCAGACTGGCCAAGGCAGCACTGGTACCCATTGCTGTTGAGCATAACTCGGACCAAACTGTGGCTTCTGCCCCTATGGCCTCTGCTTCTAACACAACACAATTACAGGACTGTTCATCAAAACCTGAGAACATTGCATCCGACAGCCTGGAGGTTACCATAACTCCTTCCGATATCTCTCTTTCCAAAAAAGTTCAAGAGATCTTACTGGAAGCACGCAGACCTTCCACCAGAAAAACCTATTCAGCCAAGTGGAAGAGATTCATCATCTGGAATGCTAACAGGGGTCAGGATACAACAGTATTGAGTATACCTCAGATATTGGAATACTTGGCAGAAATGTTTCATACTGGTCTCTCATATTCTTCCATAAAGATTCATGCCTCAGCAATCTCAGCAAAATACAATTGTGATCCACCTGTGTTTTCACATCCTTTGCTAAGACAGTTCCTAAGAGGGATAAAGAATATCAAACCTCCCAGAAAACCGCCAGTACCTGCATGGGACCTCAATTTCGTCTTGGAAAAATTAACTCTTCCTCCCTTTGAACCAGCAGCAACTTCAGAAATGCAATTTCTCTTATGGAAAACGGCTTTCCTACTGGCAATCACATCAGCAAGAAGAGTCTCTGAGATACAGGCACTCATGGCAGTACCTCCTTTTCTCATTTTTCATCAGGACAGAGTCTCTCTAAGAACCAATCCTTCATTCATGCCAAAAGTAATTTCCAGGGTGTCTCTAAATCAAGCCATTCACCTGCCTGCTTTCTTCCCCAATCCTCAAAACAGGGGGGAAGCACTGCTGCATACTTTGGACATACACAGGCAACTACGCTACTACTTGGACAAAACTAAGGCCACCAGAAAGTCTGACCAACTGCTTGTAGCCTATGCTGCTGTAGTACAAGGAAAAGCAATCTCCAAACAAACAATTTCCAAATGGATTGGACACTGCATCAGATTCTGCTATTCTTTTCATGGAAAAGGTGTGCCAGCCAATATTAGGCCACACTCCACCAGAGCTATAGCCACATCCACAGCTTTCATAAGAGGAGTGGCTACAAAGGACATTCTAGAGGCTGCTACATGGAGCTCCGTGCATACATTTACCAAGCACTACAACCTGCCTTTATACTCCAGATCCCGAGCAGGCTTTGCTTCGGCAGTCCTGCAGGGCATTTTAGCTACACCATCACTTTCTTAGTTTCCAACCACCCCCAGCTTGGCTATGGTATTCAACCCATATGTTATGACTGCAGTTGCATTCTTGAAGGACATAGTACAGTTTTGTACCTACCATAAATGTAGATGTCCGATAGATATGCAACTGCAGTCAGATTTTCCCACCCTCCTACCCCTCTGCAACCTTCTTTATGGGTCCATTACCCCTATTCCTATTAGCTGGGGGTATCTCCTATGGTGTATCTGTTTATTACTGTTGTGCATGTCTGGAATTGTTTTATCCATTCACCAAATTTTAGCCTTCCTAGGAGGGCACCTGGCATCTGGGGCAAGAAACACTGAAGAAGATGGTGTCGGCCAATGCCTTTATACTTCAGCCGTTCTGACGTCGGAGAGGAGGCGACACCAGCCGACGCCGGACCCAAACTTTGGAATCCGGCCGACCGAGGGCTGCCTGAGGCAGGACAACCCATATGTTATGACTGCAGTTGCATATCTATCGGACATCTACATTTATGGTAGGTACAAAACTGTACTTTTGCTTCCATATCGTTACAGGTGTGGATCCTTCTCAGAGAGCTTTTTTTTAGGTGTTTTTTATTTCCTTACTGTAAGTCCAATTTCCATTTTTTTTCTCTCTGAGACTTAGTTTTTCTACTTCACCCATCTTCCTTACTTAGTCTCTTGAGTTTTTCTTTGCATTAGTTTTTTTCTCTCTCTCCTACCTCAAGGTAGATGTCTGTACCATTGTTGGTAATTTTTCCTCCTTTTTTCCTCTTCTGTCTTTTTTTTCTACCCTGTATAGAATGTTTTCTTTACTTACCATGGTTGGCAGTCCCAAAAAAAAACAACTTTATTTTCCTTTTTCTTAGAATTGATCTCGGCCTTCTAGGATAAAATCAGTGTAGTATCATGACTGAGAAACCAATGGGTTTCCAAAAAATGTACTTCCTGTGGGCATACAGTCCCTAATTCTGATGCCCACAGTGAGTGTGTCTACTGCCTCTGAGCTTCTCATTTGAACACAGATTGCTCCATTTCTGCAGCCTTTAACATCAGGACCTTAGCAACCGTAGAAACAAGTTAGTCTTAGAGGGATTGCTGCCACCTTCTTCTTCATCATCATCATCTACTCTATGAGCGCAAACCCCCGCAAGATCATCCAAAGCCTCCTCAGAGGTGAAAGAATCATGTAAGTGGTCTCTAACCCAATCTGCGAAGACTACTCCATTACCAAAGAATCAAAAGAAATCAGATTCACCCTGCTCAGATCTGAAACAGAAACAGTCGAATCCCACATCCTCTGATTCAACAACTACTCATATAATGTCTCCAAGAATCCAGTCCTCAGGGTTCACTATAGAGCCTGTTTCTCCTTGACTCCATTCTCCTTTCCTTTGGGAGACTCCGAGGAGAGAGTCTCAACCCCAGTACACAACTTTCTCCATCAGGACCTCCAGGAGCCTTTCAGAAGCTGAAGTGGATAGGATGATGAGGAAGTTCTTCAGAGTTCATATTTAGATGGTGATTATTATGTCTCCATCTCCCATTGGATCTATAAGCTTTCATTCTACTTTCCCATGCATTGATTTCTCCTCCTGTCATCCGACCAACACTCTCAGAGCCTTCAGATCTGAGAGACTCAAATGTTGTTTCCGAAGACAGCTAGATGTTCGACTCGGACTGCTTCCCTGACCTGTTCACCTCAGATTATTTTGGATGAGGATGAGTCTCGCATCGAAGCTGGGACCGGAGGGGCTGGCTTCCACTCAGAGGTTGTTGGAGCTGCCCCTTGGTGCTTCTGTGTTGGACAGCTCGGGTCTGACTCCCCCTTCGAGGCATGGTTCCAGGCAGGGTTGAGGTATGGTAGCATTTGAAGCTTTGGCTCCAGTGCGACCAATTACGACATCTCAAGGTCTTTCTCTTTTCAGGGTAGTGGAGAGGGTCTTCTCTCTTCCAAGAGATTGGACTACTCTATCCTCTTTGGATCCTTCACCCTACCTCCTTCAGGTCTGAGCTCTGATTATCTCAGGCCTATTTCACAGGGACAGCCAGCCCCATTAAGTGTCCAGACAGTCCCCCTTGAGGACTTTCCTCTTTCTTTGGATACCTCTTCAGGTTGTCCCACTGAGGAGGTTCTCAAAAGAAAATATGTAAGAGGAGATGCACAGACTCTGTCCCCAGGAGTCTGTCACCAAAGGCACTGACTTCAGTGAAGGAGAGGGGTTCCCCAAATCTCCACTGGATGACATCTCCTTTGGCGACACCTTAGAAATTTTCAAGCAAGAGAGTGGTTGAGCCTCTGATACCCTTTCCCAAGAGGAGTCAGTTTTTCTGGAAGTTTTTGCATCCTACCCATCTGCGTCTTGGGTGACTCTCTTGACAGGTAAGCTTATTGATCTAGTCTCTTCTGGGATTGGAAGGAACTGAATGCTATAGAGCTCATTCCCCGTTGCCCTGATAAATTTCTTGTGCCACCTAAAGACAGGCCACTCTGCAGCAAGGGAGTTCCTGTTAATGCTATGGTTATGGCGGCAGCCACAAAGGAGGAGCTGGTAGAGCAGAGCTCCACTGTCCATCCCCCTATCAGAGTGTCCAGGGCATTGGACAATTTTGAGAATTATGTTTTTGCCTCCGCAACCTTTGCCTTATAGTCTCTGAATTACTTGGCACATATTTCACAAGATTACTCTGGGATTTGACTATGGAACTGTTCAAATTTCTCTCCATGTCGACGGAGGAGTACTAAAAGTTTTCTTCACAACTGGCCACTGTCTTGTTCATTTCTTATGTGTCCATGAGGCTTATTTCCTGTGCTGCAGTGGGTTCATGCATAATCATTAGGAGAAATGCCTGGATGCACTTTTGCAACTTTGCAGAGCATTTCATGTCTTCTTTCATCAGTGCTCCTTTTGATGAAATGTCTTTGGCCTTACTGTAAAGGAAATGCTTTCTCGAAGTAAGCAGAATGGAAAGACCCTGTCTGCAGTAGGGGTATGCTTTTCTATCCCTCAGTGATCCTTTTCTAGGAATCAAAGAAAAGGCAAGAAAATGTGGTTCTGTAAGTCCCAGGGTCCTTTCCAGGATACATGCAGGGATAACTGCCCCTGAGGTGGGGGGGGGGGTCAAATGGAAGACGCCATCCTCATGGTAGAAGAGGCCTGCAATACCAGGGTTTCTGAGATTTCTTTTCAGATAAACCCTTCCAGTGCTTCTGAAAAGTTGACTGATTGCCTGCCTGTGGAGGTAGTTGGTGGGCACTTGTCTCTGCACCCAGCTGTCTGGGCATCAATACCAAAAGATTCTTTGGTATTAAAAATCATATCCAAAGGTTAGTCTATACCATTTGCCTGATTTCCCCAACCAGTAGAAAAAGGCTTCCTGATGTTGTACCCAGTCAGAGGGAGGCAGCAGATCAAGAAATTCAAAAGCTGCAAGACAAAAGAGTCAGCCAGGAGGTCCCACCAGACCAGAAAGGATTCAGAACTTACTCAAGATTAGTGCCAAAGAAAACTGGAGACCTGAGACCAATTCTGGATCTAAGCAAACTAAATCAATTTGTGAAGAAGTCATAGTTATGAATGGTCACTGTTCAGTCCATTCTGCTGTTTCTATGCAAGGATGATTAAATGTTCTCCTTCGATCTTCACAATATGTACTATCACATCAATATAAACAGATGGTCCAAAAGATCCCTATGCTTTCAGCTAGGGGCCAGTCACACGTAGTTCACAGCCCTGCCCTTTGGTCTCACGACAGCCACCAGGGTGTTTACCAAACATATGGCAGTGGTAGCATCTCACCTGAGACTGCTGGGATTCCGAGTGTTTCAATACATAGACAACTGTCTCCTTACCGCCCTAACCAACATCTTCTAGAGAAATCCAGGGACCACTTGCTCCAATTATGTCAATCTTTAGGCATCTCAGTCAACATCTGCTAGACTCATCTTCAGTCTGTTCTGAGCCTGGAGTACACAGATGCTCAGTTGAACACAGCCGGTCAGATAGCCTTGTCTTCCACCACATCAAGAAATGTTTATCAGGTGCCAGGTGGAGCAAATTATTGCACACCCTTCTCCACCAGCCAGACCTATTCTCCAGGCCATAGGGTCAATGGTAGCTGCATAACCTTAGATGTCCTTCTAGTCATATGCTACTGTATCCATAACATCAGGCAGTTTGCCTCTGGTGAACTCTCCTACGTCCGGCCATTATACAAAAGTTAAATGCTACCACTAGGGTGTGTGCGACATCCCGCATCTCTCTTTGTGGACATCTGTCATAAACGGATGTTGGGAATAAAGCAGACATCAGGACGCAGCTTCTTCAGAACTTTTCTTCCGCCTATGTGACTTCCAGCTCTGGTCATCGCTCTTTCGGAAAAAGTGATTTCACATTATCCAACTTCAGATAAGTACCCCATAGGGGTTTATTATTATTTGCTTGCTACTGCTTTGGGTTCATGTCAGGTAGGAAGGGCAAGTGTAGGTGTGGAAGACAAATTCCACATAAGGATTCGCATGAACTCTGCCTATTTTGCTTAGGCCATGAACACGACCACATCACATGCAGTATTTGTCAGGCCTTCGTCTCCAAAACCCTTAGAAGTCGCTTATCAGCATTGAAACTCTACCTAGAGAATCAGAGACTTAAACGGTTAGCTTCTTGTATGGATCCGATGTCTGGTTCCTCGAATGAGCCTCCAGTCAAGAAGGCAAAAAAGACGAGGCCTGAACTGACTGCTGCGGTCTCCACTCCAACCATACCTCTCGAGGCCGGTGAAGGCCCGGGGTCTGAGCTAGAGTTTTCGGATCTTACTTTGCCGGATAGCCCAGAGGAAGCTGGAACAACACTCAAGGTCATGTCATGGAGGGATTCCCAGGCGTCTGATTCAGTCGCCGAGGGGGAACCTAGGCTCATAATTTCTGAGGGTCTGCGTGGGGCCTTTCAAATTGTCGTGCAAGAAGATATAGCCTATGATGCTGTGGAGTGCCGTCTGGCATCCAGCCCTCCTACCCTTCATCGTATCGCCCATTCTTCAACATTGGAGTTGCATAAAAAGAGAAAACAAAAGACTAAACATATTTCTCATCCTCCGTCTACCCCTGCCGTCGAACAGCCTCTGGATTGGCAGGTGTTTACGCAAGGCCTTCTAAACACCTTCCTGGCCTGACATCAAGCCTCAGCTCTGGTCCAGGCCCCTTTGGCCTCTACCCCTAAGGGACCTGCCCCCCATGTCTACTCTGGAGAAGAGTATTCATCAGATGATGAATCCGTCACTTTTATTTTTCTCAAATTGCTTCCCCTCTGGGATATGCCTCACCAGAGGGAGTCCTAGGGCACAGACTTCCCAGCAAAGGACTTCACCTTTGGTGAGACTATTACACAAATGCAAAATTTCTTCCAAGTGGGACAGCAGTCAGGTCACTGAGACCCAAAAGAGATATTATGAACTACTCCAATTGGAGTCTGCTGTACCCCCCCCCCCCCATACATCCTGCTTTCCTGGCTGCTGCAAAAAATCCTGATTTGCAGCCCCCTGCACCCAAATGTCCAGATAGATTCTATAAGGTCCCTGATGAAGCTACATTTCTGTACAAAGCCCTGTCCACAAACCCTCAAGTTATTACAGTGGCTGCTGATAAAACTTCTAAACTACTTCCCTCCAACTGTCTACTGCCCTCAGGTAAAGAGAGCAGACTGATGGAGCGTCTAGGGAAAAAAGCACACACCTCTGCCACCTTAGCAGTAAGAGCCATCAACTATCAGACACACATGGCCAAATACTCTTTGACTCTGATGGCAGATGTAGTCAAACAAATGGGGGAGTTTCCTGACTTCCCAGCCAAGTCCAAAATATCCACTCTTATAAATGTCTGCACCCAAGTAGCCAAAAACTCCATAAAGTGCCATTACAATGCCATAGAAGCTTCATCCAGGGCTGCCACCTCTGGATCTGTCATCAGGAGATACTGTTGGGTTAGATTGCACCCCTCCCTGATGACATCAAATCTAAACTCCTGGACGCACCTCTAGATAATAAAGACTTTGATGCAGCTGCTGCTCACCTCTTCAAGGCCCTCCAAGCTAAAGACAAGGAACTGAGACATATTTTTGTCTCCCCAGTCCTATGTTTTCAAAGGAATTATCCTGCTGAAACCTCCTTTGTGAGAGCCTCAGCTAGGAAATTGCCAGCTAAAACCAGAAAGGACCACAGAAAACAGCCCCCTTTGTAGGTCTCTTCCCTCCACCCCTTCTTCCAAACAACCCTTTCCGGGGAAGCCTGGTAACCTGTGACTACCAGGCCCTTCACCCAGACACCCCTTTTTCCATGTGCCTCTCCCTAGCAATCCACGTTGGAAGCAGGTCACCCTGGACTCTTGGGTCCTTTCTGTAATACAGCAGGAATATTTCCTGACTTGGGGAGGCCAGACCCCCCCCCCCCCAGACCAACTACCATTCTTCCCCCCAGTCCTACGGGAACACTGTCACTCAAGGTACAATTCAAGAAGACCCTTCACTTGCAAAAGGAATGGGGTTTTATTCAAGAATTTTCTTAGTCACCAGAAAGGAAGGTCCCTGGAGGCCAATCCTGGATCTATCACACCTCAACACTTTCCTCCATGTTCCCTCCTTTTGGATGCTTTCTCTACCTACCCGTCTGCCCCTGATCCTTCCACAGGCCTTCTTAATATCCTTGGATATAAAGGATGCCAACTTACACATCCCAATCCATCCACTGTTCAGAAAATTCCTACATTTCTCAGTGGATTCTGCACACTTTCCGTTCTGTGCTTTACCATTTGGTCTCTCTACAGCCCAAGAGTATTTACAAAATGTCTGTCTCCAGTCATGGCCTTTACCAGGACAAAAGGAATACATCTTTCCCCCCCACCTCAACGACATCCTCATTCAGGCTACAATCAAGTACCATGGCCTTACAACACCTGAACTTCACCATCTCCCTCTTAACAGATCTGAGATTTACAGTAAACCTCAAAACAATCATCCCTGATGCCCTCACAAGATCAGGTGTTCCTGGGATGTCGGATGGTGACAAGGGAGATGATGGCCTGCCTTCCCCCAGAAAAAGTTGTGATTCTCACTTCTTACTTCAGGGAAATTCTTCCTCTCAAAGCCATCTCAGTCAGGGAATTCCTCAGAATCCTAGGATTCATGGCCTCGACCATCCCCATGGTGCCTCTGGCAAGGCTTCACACGAGGAAGTTCCAGTGGCACTTGTGACCAATCTGGAAGCAATACCTACATCCCCTAGAGTTCATGATCCCCATGCTTCCATGCCTGGGCAAGGAATTGAATTGGTGGATAACCCAGATTCAGGCAAATCCTACCCTGCCGTTATGACCACTGCCCCCAACCAGGATCTCTTTACAGACGCATCAGACACAGGGTGGGGTGCAACCTTAGGAGAATGGAGAGTGAGTTGCACATGGGCCCTCACTCATCAGAAAGACCACATCATTGTCAAGGAAATGAGAGCCTTGATATTGGCCTTGATAATCTTCAAGGATCAGCTTCTACCAGGTCCTGTGAGGTGGTACACAGACAATACCACTGTGCTGTGGTACATCAACAAAAAGGGGGAGGCAAGGTCCTACCTCCTGTGCAGTCTGGCACTGCAGGCTTTGGACATCGCCCTGGAAAATCAGATCCTTCTCCAAGCGGTATACATTCCTTCTGCTGACAATGTGTTGGCAGACTCATTAAGCAAGACCATGAACCCCGTCTCATTTGTGGATGGGATATTCCAGATGTGGATCTCTTTGCCTCCCCCATGAACAGACAGCTCCCAACCTTCTGATGCAGGGCACCACACCCAGAAGCATGGAAGGTGGATGCTCTCAATCCCTTGGAAGGGGATGCATGCTTATGCATCCCCCCCCTTCTGTCTCATACAGAGAGTCCTACTGAAAATTCAGAAGGAACAGCCTCATATCTTGCTGATGACTCCCTACTGGCCAAAGCAGCATTGGTTCCCCCTATTACTACATCTTCACCAGAAGTTATCCCACCAAATGGACCTGCTTACACAGGAGAAGGGAACACTCTTACACCTCCAACTGTCCACACTGAACTTTACACTGTGGGTGATAGGGCGCTGATTCCTCTACACAGAGGACATGTTTCAGGTTTTGCAGGAGGCCAGGAAACCAACTGCCAGAAAATCCTACCCGTCTAAGTGGAAAAGATTTTCTATATGGTGTCAGAAAAACAGCTTACAACAACTGACAGTAGAGCCCCCAGTAGTTTTGTCTTACCTGTGTGATCTATTGAAGACTGGACTATCCTACTCCTCCATTAAAACCCATTTATCTGCCATCTCACCATGCCTGCCCCGGTACCACCTTTGGCTTCAAGGTTAGAAGTCAAACTGTTTTTGAAAGGGGCACTACATCTCAGACCCCCAATGAAACCTATTCCGCCTCTTTGTGATCTAAATTTTGTTCTAGAAAAATTGACTGTCCCACCCTTTGAACCAGCCAAAGATTGCTGCCTCCAACACTGCACTTGGAAAAATGTACTCTTGGTGGCCATCACTTCAGCCAGGAGGGTTTTGGAACTCCAGGCCCTTATGGCCTCTCCCCCTTTCACTGTCTTCCGCAAGGACAGGGTATGTTTATGTACCAATCCAACCTCCATGCCTAAAGTTGTCAGCGACTTGTCCTTGAACTAGGCTATAAACCTACCAACCTTTTTTCCCCTCTCCACAAAACCCGGCAGAGAGGATGCTTCACTCTTTAGATATACAAAGACAACTCAGATATTATTTGGCCAAGACCAAACCCATCCGCAAGTCGGGCAGGCTCTTCAACTCATACCACCCAAGAGCACGGGGGCACCCTGTTTCCAAGCAGACCATATCCTCTTAGATATCTAAAACCATCTCCTTCTGTTACACAGCCCATGGTAGATCACGCTCCTCTCCTGTAAAGGTACACTCCACTAGGGCAGTGTCCTCCTCAGCCGCTTTCTTTAAAGGTTTGGACACAGCTGCTGTTCTCGAAGCAGCTGCATGGTACTCTGTGTACAAATTCACTAATCACTACAAATTGGACATTGTCGCTAGAGCAGGATTTGCCAGAGCCATCCTTCATAGGTTTGTGGAAAGTGCTTCTGGTCCTCCACCCTTATCTTAGGACAGGAGCATTTGCACTCTTCCTGATGTTATTGATACAGCAACATATGAATAGAAGGACATAGTACTGTTGTAGAAGAACTTACCATAACTTTAGATGTACTTGTCTTCTATATGCTGCCATATAGTTTCCCACCCAGCCTTCTCCCTCACACTTGCCTGATGCCTGAAGTACCCACTCCATAGTTGCTGATTCTGGAGGCATTCAGTTCTGAAGAAAGTGTGTGCTGACCCCCACTTTATTCCCAACGTCCGTTTATGACTGACACCCACAAAGAAAGACGCGGAACGTCACATGCACCCTAGCAGTAGCATTTATCTTTTGTATAATGGCAGGACATATGAGAGTTTACCAGAGGCAAACTCCCTGATGTTATGGATACAGCAGCATGTAGAAGAGAAGGACATCTAAAGTTATGGTAAGTTCTTACACAACAATACTTTCCTATGGCCCAGTTTTATATCTGCATTCATCAATGGACCCTAGCTGTTTAGTGGTCAGTTTTTCTCCATCCCTTGTCCTTTCTGATCAGACTTACTCGAGTATGTAAAGATCATCTATGTTGGTGGATTCAGCTGGACGAAGTTTCCCAGGGCCACCCATGGTAACCACAGATGCCTCACATCTGGGGTGGGGTAATTCATGGGGTGGATGATCTGAGAGACATGTTCCCCAGAAGAGACCAATTTCATATATCAATGTCCTAGAGATGAGAGCAGTCCTCCTAATGTTGCAGGCCTTCCAGGATGTTCTTCCTGTTGTGATGATTGCTGTACAAACTGACAAACATGTCTGTGGTTTAGTACAAGAGATGGGGAGGGGGGTCCTGATCTTTACCCCCTTTGTCAAGATGCAACAAGAGTGTGGCATTGGATGATCTCCTCCAACCACTTTATGGCAATGCATGTACCAGGAAACTCCAGCGTTCTAGTGGATAAACTCAGCAGGTCCATTCTGATGCCTTACAAGAGGTCTCTCAATGGTAGAAAGGCTTTTCTGTCATTGGGGTCAACCTTGTGACCTCTTTGCATCTCCCCACAACAAGTGCACCACGTTCTCTGCCCTAATCCCTCCACGGGGAGAGTCACTGAGAGATGCTCTAGTCCATGTTTGACCATCTGGTCTCCTTTATTCTTATCCCTTGATACCTCTAATTCCCAAATTCTTACAGAAGGCACTTCAGTTGAAGAGCCCAATTATCCTCATTGCCCTCTTTTGGCCTTGTCAAGTGTGGTTTCCCTTCCTTTGGTCTCACCTTCGTTATCCACCATGGATACTGGGCCCCAGTCCAGCTCTGTCTTCTCAACCCTCCGTGATGGATTATCCAGACATTCTAGAGCGGGTCTGTATTATATGAACGAATTATCAAAATGTTGAGTACAACATACTCAACACACTTTGATCGAACGTTCATGTAATCGGAGACTCCAAATGTTGAAATTTGGAGCTCCAAAATGTTTTGATCGGCCTTCCTAGTGAGTGTAGCGTGTGACGTAAACACACTATACTGTTCGGAATGGCTAGGTAAGAGGCTGCTTTCTTTAATATACCAACTCCGAGATCGCTGTATATTGGGGAAAGGGCAATTTCCCGGTAATCGCTTGTGTAAGAAGCCGCTTTGCGATTACCGGGAAATTGCCCTTTCCCCAATGTACAGCAATCTCGGAGTTGGTATATTTAGTTGTGGGGGGGGGGCACAGCCCCTCACTTTGTTTTAAAAGTATGTGTGTTTGTGTAGATGTTTAAGTGTTTGAATGATGTGTGTGTGTAGGGGTTTGTATGTATTGGTTTTGTGTGTGTGTGTGTGTGTGTGTTGTATGTTAGTATAGGGAAGGTGTGGGACAAACAAAATCTTTCGATTTTGTATTTTTCAGGGTTTTTAGGTTTCGAGTACATGAATGATTGATCAAAGTGTGCCGAGTATGTTTTGATCGTTCGTTCATGTAATATAGACCCTCTAGAGCTATAGTTTACTACATGGTTTCTAAAATTCTACTGATTGATAGCTAGACAGCCTAGGTTTTCCTCCCTAGTCTGACAGTACTATCAAAGTACAATTGGCAGCCATATCTAATTTTCCCTCACTAGAAAATGCTTCCTCCTATCTTTGAAATTGCAAGGCGTGTGTAAAAGGTACTTTCTTGTTTAGGCCCCCAGTGAAGGACCCATTGATGCCCCTGGGATTTGACAGTTATGCTGCAAGGGTCAACTCAGAAATCTTTTGAACCATTAGCTAAATCTGATTTAAAATTTTTATCATGAAAACTGCTTTTCTGGTGGCTATTACGTCTGCAAGATGAGTTCCTGAACTCCAGGCTTTTTCTTCCAAATCTGCTGATCTTATTTTTCACAGAGACAGGATTACCTTTTTCACCTAAAGTAGCCTCTAAAACAAATATTTATCAAACGACTAATTTAACCATTTTCCCAACTTTTTTAACAGAGGACAACAGTACATGCTCATTTTTGGATGTACATAGGCAACTATATTTTAACTACATAGAACAAAAGATTTCAGAAAGTCAGAGCAATTGTTTCTCCTGTGTGGTCTTCTGTACCTGATTTACAAATCTATAAATGACTCAACCCTATTTTATCCTTTATATCTGCAAGGCAGATTGTAACAATTGCAAGACCAGGGGATCTGAATCTATATTGCAACACAAATATGACTTGTTGGTATGACAGATCACTGTTCCACAGAATTCCCCAACTCTGGCACAAACTTTGCTTTCTGTAACACAGAGCACATCCCTCATGATCTCAAAGTTGCCTTAGTTGAATTGATAGGAAACTGCAAATTTATCCTAAGCCTACGGGAAATAATTAAGTTACCAGTGACAGTGGCGCAGGTTCAAAAGGTTTAACTGGTCTACTGTCTGTTAGCACCCCATGAACTACACATATACTGTTCACCATGTTAGTCTTTAATGTGCCCCTATTTCTTTCCAACATTTAACCAAGCCCATCCACCAGGACAACCAAAAGGGGTAATGCCATATGTGATGATGCTTTTCATCAGTGCATTTCTGGAAAACCATCAGCATCAAGACATTTCTAATATAGACATTTGAAGTAAGTGTACAGAAGATATAAAAAGTGTACACACCCCTGTTAAAATCCCAGGTTTTTGTGATATAAAAAAATGAGAACACAATAAATCATTTCAAAACTTTTCCCACCTTTAATGTGACCTATATTCTGTACAATTCAACTGAAAAACAAATCTGTTAGTGGAAAAAATATAAAAAATGTACAATAACCTGGTTGCATAAGTGTGCACACCCTTAAACTAATACTTTGTTGAAGCACCTTTTGATTTAATTACAGCATTCAGACTTCTTGGGTCGGAGTCTGTCAGCATGGCACATCTTGTCTTGGCAGTATTTGCCCATTCTTCCTTGCAAAAGCGCTCCATATCTGTTCCACTTTCTTTGTTTGAGGAAAAAGTTTTTATTTAAGGATGTTTTTGGTGCCAAGAAAAAAAGTGCTGGGAGACCAGGTCTGGATATTTATTTCCTAAACTATTTTGTGATCGTGACCAAGTTCAAAATGCTGTCACTTCTCAAGCTGTAACCCCTCCTTCCTCATTTGGGTTTCTTGGTAACAGTAGATTTAAAATATGCTTATCACATCCCTTTTCTTCAAGACTTCAAGTGTTTCTTAAGGTTTTGTGTGTCTGGATCACACTATCTGTTCTCTGTTTTACCCTTTGGGCTATTCACTAAACCTGAAATGTTCAAAAAGTTTCTAGTTCCAGTTATAGCTCATTGCAGGCTACAGGGCATCCACATTTTTCCATATTTAGACAACTTGCTTATCTTTACACAGTCTTCCAGGAATCTGTCACTTGGGCGAGAGATCTCTTACATACGCTGGGATTCTAAGAGAACAGTCCAAAGTATTTTCTTGACTCCATCGCACAGGATTGTGTTATGGTTGGTCTGTTAGACACTTCAGTTCAAAGAACTTTCCTTTCACAGGAAAAAAAATGGATCTATGTTTAGATCTATTTTGAGGACTTTCCAATCTGACTTCAGTCACTATGAGAAAATACCCCAGGATTGTGGGTCTTATGGCATCTGATTCTCTTGATACCCTGGCAAGGCTCCACATTAAAAAGATACAATGGTATCTAAAATAACTTTTGTCCCAACACCCATTATATTTTCAAATTCCAGTTCTGGGGTTTGTCAGAAGAGATATCACATGTGGAGTCAGCAAATTTCTCTAAATCTAGGTCTCCTTCAGATTAACATTGTGTTGCAGACAAACTAAGCAGGGCAAAGGCGCAAACCCTCATGAATGGAGACTAGATGAAAGTTTTCCAATATTGGATTCGTCTGGGGGGGGGGGTCCTTAAGTAGATTTCTTTGCCTCCTATATGAACAATCAGCTGGCAAAATTCTGCTCCAGGGCTCCGTGCAGTAAAGCCTAGAAGACAGAGATGCCTTTTCTTTTACTGGGGCATGAATGTTCCTGTAAGCTTTTCCACCCTTTCCACTGATATCCAGGGTACTTATGAAGATTCAGAAGAGATTTCCCAAGCTCATTATGGTGTCTATGTTTTTTGGCCGAGGTACTAGTGGTTTTTCCTTCTTTTGGAAATGGCCAGGGGCAATTACCACAAGCTTCCTCACAGACTGGATCTAGTCACACAAGAACAGGGGTATTTGATGCATCCCAACCCCAATCAACATAATTTGACTGCCAGGGTGATGGGTCATAATTCTCTTTAGGCACCTGTTTACTGAGGATGTGCAGCTGGTATGAATGTGTGGTACTCTCTTTACAGAACAAAATCTTTCAGATCTTTGGATTAGTTGTTAATTTCTTATAAAGGTAAGAGGAAGGGACAGCCTGTGTCAAACAAAGACTATTTCTAAATGGTTCTCGGGCTGTTACCTTTTGTTATTCTCACAGCAGTAGGACTATTTCAGACATGGTCAAGACCCACTCTGCCAGAGCCATGGCTTCTTCTATGGCCCTTTTGGAAAGGGTTGGATTGTAGAACTGTACTAGAAGCAACAACTTGGTCCTCTTTGTGATGCCCATACCCTGGCCCAGCAATCAAGGAGCCTCAATCCTCACCACTAACACCAGAGAGGGGCATCTCCTATAGGAGGAAAGGATAACAAATACACACAGAAAAGTGCAATTTCCCTTAAGAGCACACAGAGATCACAGTCAGTCTGGGGCTGGTCACTCCCTTGCTCTCCAGGTCCCCAATAGGACTCCCCACTGAAACAGTTATAGCATCCAGATCTCAGACTGGCGGGCAAGCTAAAACCTCTAGCACCTTCTCTGTCCAATCAGTGCTTTGTGTCCCTGCCCAAGTAGCTGACACACATGCACTTTGAGAAGAGTTTATACAACCATACAGACACTCCTGGGGAAGGCTGGCACAGGTTCTCCAGCTGTGCCCTTTCTCCCAAACTTATACGGTAGTTCCACTGGCCACCACCTACTAATACTTATCAGCTACTCAAAGGCCCTTAAAAGGGTGTCCAATTATTACTGTGCAATATTATTACCCAATTGGTAGTATGACTAAACAGTCAAAGCTTATTAGAGGGACTTAGTGCAGTAATCACTATAAATATGCAATGTACTCTAGAGCTTAAATTATCTCTACACAAAACAGCGACAGTTGAAATGTTTTAAAATATTTAATAATAAATAATTAAGACCACAAGACAATACTTTCTACTACACAGTGCTAGACAAAAGTTCAGAGATTACACAGAAATACTTAAAATAATTCAGTAGTACAGTTTTGACATTACAGAAAACACTTTTATCTTTCTAGATTCTAGCTATCTCTAAAAGAAAACAAGTCTAAGATAACTTGCATAAGACAGCAGGCAGTGCTGTGAGTTGGATGATCCAGACAAAAATGCTCAATGCCTTCTGGTTCTCTCTGTTTAAAATTGAAATTGCAGTTCTGATAAAACATTACATCATTTCACACTTTCCTGGTGTTCCCAGCCTGACAGAAACTGCATTTACATTCTTGTACACTTAGAGCAATAAAGGACATTCCACATCTAAATTCTGGTCATTATCTTTAGCCTTAAAACAATAGGCAGGAAGCCTTCATCTAGCCCGTCCAGAGCCGAATTGTAAACATCAAAGGCAGTGATGAAATAATTTTAATTTCAAAGGACCAACAAGAAATGCTTGACTTAGCTTTCTTTACAGCAGAGGGCAATGTTGCTACATTGTTTTAAGTTCAACATTTCACAGCATATTCTTTCATTTAAGGAGACAAGCTTGTATTTCAACATTCATATTTACAAATGATGGAATTATCTATAAATTCTATTTGACTAGGCTGGCAACCTTCACCCATCTCTACTAGTCTTCTCACACTGTACACATGTTTAGAAAAGCACTTACAAGCTTGGTTCTTTCTCTAGGTCTAGATCAGGCTTTTCCAGGACATTCTTCATGGGCTCCTGGACACTTTCCCTTCCACCTGCTAAATATAGTAAACTGGGGTAATCTACCCATATAGATAAAGGTGTTGCAGAACTGATTAATATGAGGAACATAGTGCAGTTGTATAAATAAACCTACCATAACAGTAATGTTCAAATGAGCACTGTTGCAGTAGCTGTTCCTTACCCTTATAACCCATGCAGGTAAGGCTACTGTAGCAGTGATCATTCATACATGTACTGTTATGGTAAGTTTACTTATACAACTGTACTTTCTCATATCTCTTCTAATGCTGGACAGATTTAGTAGACCTAATCTGTAGCCTATCCTCCTACTGTCACTATATTTCCTCCTTTTTGAAGTCCATATCTTAGGTTATGGACAGTAAACTCATTTTGAAAGCTCAGAGGGGACCAGTGCATCATGGGAGTAGGGAAGGGGTGCTTGGAGTAAGTCTGCTTGCTAGATCATATCTGCCTGAGGCGGTTCCATCAGTCAAAGTGGATGGATTAAGAGATAATGAAGATCCAGCATTGTGGTAAGTATATAACTTCTTGTTTCTTGACCCATGAATGTGATTTGCAATCACATTAATAATAAGGAATATCCAGTGTTATAGTAAGTGCATAACTTTTGTTTATTTACTCATGAATTTGATTTTAGATCATACATATCATGAGATATTAGCCATATGCTGCTAAGCAGAAAAAGGCATTTACCAGAGCTACTTTGGAAGACCCTCTTGAAGGCATACAGTGCATTTTTTTCCTTTTAGAATTAGGAGTAAATCAGAAAGCAGAATTTGTATCTGAGGTCCTTCAAAGTAAAAGTGTTAACCTTAGTTGTTATAAATGCTCCAGTTTAATTCTGCCTTTGAGAAAAAATGCTGTTTGTTTTGACTGATGTAATCTTTCCCATGTGTATTGCATTTGCCTAAGAGATACCTGCTAACAAATAAATTATTTAAAAATGGATTACCAACAAATTTTGGGTTAACAATATTAAGATGTTAAATAATATTGGTCTTGTATAAAATATTTGGAAGATTTTTCTGCTTTGCATTTTTCTAATTATTTTCCTTTTTTCTGTTTTAGATGTGGACCTACAGCACAGCTGCCATTATCTAAGAAAAACAGAACCAACACAACTGATAAAAAGCACAGACACACAAACACAATTGATAAGTTTTTCAAATAACTTCTGAAGTAGAACCCTGCTGCAGCACACCCAAGAATAGTTTTAGAAGACTGAAATGCAAGTTTGTAGGAAGATGGTCTTGTTCATATTTGCACATTTGTAACAAATGGTTCATAATCTGCTACTTTGCTAGTAAGTGAAGGAACTAAACTTAAACATTTTTAGGGCCAGAGTTGCATTAAGATTGATGCTGAATGTTTAATGGACACCAAATCAAGGCTCTTCCCTACAATATAGAAAAACTTATTTTTATTTAAATGCACATGTTAATTCAAATTAATTGCACTATATAAAATAGTGTGGCTTTAATGTCTAATTTATGTAATTTGTAACCAAGAAACCCACATTCAGATGCCATTTGAGAAAACTCTCTTTTGTGGCCTTCAGTTGCTTTCTTTTGCGTTTCTGCCATGAAAAGAGTAATAGCAGGTGTCCGTTTAAGTTGCTTTGTGATAGCTGGAATATCGTTGAGAGAGAGAAGATGAACACCTTGTATGACTCATAAACTACTCGTGTTACATTTTTTTATTTTAATGCAACCTTTTCTTTCACAGAACAAGCACTGACATTTTGGCGGAGTATTAGAAAAGCTTAGTCACTTCTCTCTTAGGAATGTAACAGGCAGACAATAATATTGGGTAACTTGAAACATCTGGGTTCTCAGACATTCCTTCCTGCCTTGGTCAGTAATGTAGTGTAGGGCAGTCTTGACTGTGTGGCTCCTGTTGTGTGTGTATTCTGGCCAGGCAGGTCTGTCTAGTACTTAAGACAGCAAAAGGTGTGTTTGTGTGTATATTTTACAGTAGAAACATTTATGGTATTACTGGTTTGAAACCTTTTACATTTTTAATAGCTTACAGTTTAGGATTGTATTAATATTTGGGAAACATTTTCCCATAACTTAGAGAACCACACTTACAGACAGACCCACAGAAGCTTGCAACAACACAGAGTTAGTATGGATGTGAGGTGTGGAGCAACTAGATAGTCTCATAAAAGTTTAGATGAAAGACTTAAGTTTAAGAAGCAATGTGTTAGGATCCTAGGTACAAGCAACACAGCCAAAGTTTAACTCATAAAAAGTCAGTCTGTTTAGACAATTTGTTATGATGAAATCTTTATCATGATTCAATGCAATGTTGCTAAAATATCCACTGCTCATGTAAGATGGCCTTTTTCCACATGTTACCAGCCCTCCTGGCTGGCCATCTGCCAGACTCACATTGCCAGTGTTATATTCAGGCATCCTGCCCATCACATCACAGGGTTGGGTGGGTGGCCTAATGGTTAAGGTGTTTGCCTTATAAACACAAAGTGCAGGGTTTGAGTCTCACAAGGGATAACTGGCTAGGCTTAAAATGGCTCGTAAGGGCAGTTAGCTTAGTATGAACGTATGATCAGCAGGCTATCTTTTGTTGGTGTACTTTATGCGTGTGCTACATAATTTACCAAGCACTTCTGACATGTGCACTACTATGAACGTGTGTCATTACACCATAGGAATTGTTCATAATGTTATATTTCTAACTTCTTGTTTATATAAAGATGATAATGCAGAAACATGGATGGAGAGCCACTTTTCAGTGTGTGCTTGAAATGTAAATTTGTCAGTGTTAGGAAACTTGTACCTTTGAAGACAGCATGAGTTGGTCATGTTTCATGCACAGCTCATGCTAATGGACTTCTAGTAGAACCATTTAAATCTAATACATTTTTAGTTTAGAGTTTGCAAGCACAAAACAAGGTCAGGGAAGCACAAATCAATACAACCAAGTTAACTGCATTTGCTAGCAGTTTTCTTTTTCTATTGACTTGGGCCTTTGTATAACCATGGTGCTCAACTTGATATTTTGTATTTGTTGTCGATTAAGGCTGCATAACACAAGAGTAGGACTTTAGGTAAAAAAATTAATTTGTAGGAATGTGAGAATCAAAGGTACCATTATCATGCATTAGATCTGATATTTTGTTGTAACAAAAATAAGCCAAAACAAAAACAGTAGCAATAATAATGATAATAATAAGTTCATTACATAGGGAATCTAAAATGTAAAACTTCTGCTTTCCAGAATTTATGTCCAGAAGTTAGCAACATTTTATTATGAAGGTTGTATTTTAATTTTACTGGTCAGTAATATATTCATGAAAACTTTGTAATTTTAAGTAAATGTATAATGTACAGCACTTAAAATATAGCACATTAATATATATGCAAAATTAATATATACCTTTTTATTTACCATGCATTTTTCAAATGCACATTTTAAAATCAGTAATGTGTTTCTAATAAAATTGGTTTCATAATATGATTTATTGTGCTTATTATGATACGGTTATCAGAATACTATGTTTACATAACCTACATTTGGTATTTGTACATGCCATTGTTGCAGAATATATTTCGTTGAGACACTCAAACATAACCTTGAGTTAATGCTGGAAAAATCCAGTTATTTTTATTAGTTCTGATTGTGATGTACAGGAAGTGTGTGAAACATTGCTTCTTTCACCAGATCGAATCTAGAAGTAAAGGCTCGGTACAGCTCTGGATTTGTTTGCCTTTTATATTTGTATTCCACTCTTCACCTAATGTAATTTCCAGGTTGTATTTTGAATTCCTACTTGGTTCTGCATGGTTTTGAAGAATTGTTATTCAGAAGTGGGCTTGTCAATTAAACTGTGTTTTTATCGTTTCATGAGAAAGATGGAAAAAGCTAAAAGGCAGGTAAGTAGGTGAGAATATAAATTTATATTAACATGTAATGTGCATCTTGTACTGTTTCACTTCTGAAAAATGTACCATTTTTAACTTACTAGTTGCTCACGGCATCTGAGTTTTTCTTTATAGATACCTCCAAGTAAAAATGTTATTGAAGGTAGTTTTCAGTTTATTTTGCTGGGCTAGAGTGTGCTGTGTACTGTTTGTTTTTCAGGCCTCTTTTCATTTTGCATTATGTAACTGTTATTAGATGTTTTGTTACAGTGATACAGTGCTGTACTTTTGCATTTCAGTTGCAGCTGGCATTTATTGGTATTCTTACTTCTGTGGGCAAGATTTGTTTTAGGATTTCTTACAAACATTGCTTAGCATTTCTGAACTGCGGTGGTGGTGCTGCGGTAGCGTTGTTGCCTCACAGTAAGATGTCCTGTTCGATTCTCAGCTAGAGCATCTTCTGTGTGGAGACATGCGTGAATGGGTATACCTTAGTTGAAGGTTGTGCGTCAGGGCTGGCAACTCGGCATGTAAAAATCTACTGCCAATCATTAGCGGACCAGAGTTCCGCTGTGGCGACCCCTAACCGGGAAAAGCCGAAAGACACAATATTGCTTAGCATTTCTCTGTTTAATGAGGGCAAAACTCTGATCCAGGTTGTTATTTTAGTTGTTGTTCTTTTTCTACTTGCTCAGTACTTGCTGGCCGTCAATTTCCATGTTCACCGGAGATTCCGGTGAACTCTGTGATAACTATATACAGTGGCAGTGATTTCATTTTGGCAAGAAAACCTGATTATTGGAGTGTCAGTCTCGGTGGAATTGAGAGCTGCTGCTGCTTAAGATGTAGGTAGTGAACGTGTTGACTCAAGAATATACAAGACCAAGCGTGGCCTGCTCTTACAGTTAATAGCAAGGTGACATGCAGCTGTTGTCATGGGTGGAAATGACTGACTTGATGATGTCATTGTAAAGTGGTGCTTATCAAGGAGTAAAAAACAAGAAATCTGAACTAGTAAATTAGTAATGGACGATGACTGCACAGTGTGTCATCTGCTGCTTAACATGACGTGATGCACTCTGTCGTTTTACTCCAATCAGAATGTTTGCACTCTTGTATTCTTCTTTGGTATGGCTTGGTTCTACAACTGCATTTACTGGTAACTGTACTGTTAAATGGCCACCACTTCTTCAATAGTCACCATCTTCTGCGTCCAACTTATTCCTCAACATTTCCATCTAAGAATGCAAGATCATGATTTTTAGCTTTTGGGGGGGGGGGGGCGACTGTCTTGTTTTTTATTTTTATGCAATGCATCTCATATGGTTATGTGCAGGTGCTTTGCTTAATGTGGCTTATTGTTATCCCCGACTAGCAATTTCTCACCCTTTTAGGTTTATAGGTAGTTAATAAGCTTATGACTGAAATGACCATCATAAAGCCTAGACAATAAACTCATAAAGCTAGTTGCCTAGACTAGGAGGCTGTTTCTGCATACCCCAGGACTGAGTTGGTATTTTCTCATCTACTTTTCGAGTCTAGGCTTAAAGCCTAAAGATTAAACATATTATCTATGTTCTTTTTTGTTGTTGTTCAAAGCCATTATGGCCCTTAAACTGCCAGTCCTTCCTCCTACTCTTCAGAAGGCTACCATTGACTCAGTTTCCTCTGAAGAGGAAGAGGCAACAGATTCTTATGACCATTCATTAATTTACTCCTCACAGATTCACTCTTCTAGCCACATTCCTTCAGATGATGAGGATTCCATTTCAACTGATTTCCATGTGGAGTAGGCATTCTTTGGGGACACCACTGCAAACATGAGGCATTTTGAGTGGGAGACTGTGATGTCCAAAAAAGGTACTGTAACCTCTTGGCAGTAGACACCCCTGCTCCTTCCCCTGTTCCTCCAGTTCTGGAGGCCTTTTTGGCTGCTTTCAAATCCACCTCTTTGGCTTCTGACTTGCATACCTCCTGCTCCCAAGAGGCCAGACAGATTCTACTAGGTACCAGAGGAACTTAAGATTTGATGTTGTCACTTCATTCTTTTTCAAAGTTTGGGTTCAGATCCACTCTATTGGGTCTGACTTGGCCAATGCTAAAGCTTGCAGCCACCACATCTCGCTATCTTCTCCCTTACCCACAATGCACCTACCAAATTACCTCAGATATTGTTTACCGCTTCTAGCTGTCGGATGTGGTCTACCAATCTCACTCTCGAGATGCGTTAGATAAGTAAAGTTTTATGAATTTTTTTCTTATTTTTTTTTCCATTAAGTTAATTTTTTTTGGTTAATATCTCTACTGTTGTTCTTCCCTTTTATTTTTCACTCCCTTGCCCTTACGACTTTGTCTTAAATTCTTCTATGCCATTGTTGGTATTCCCTTGCCTCATTCTCTTAACTAGTGTCTTTTGAGTGTTATAAGTTTTTTCCTTTTTGCTGCTGCTTCTGCTTGTTCCCTTTTTCTTATGTGGTACTCTCAGATATTATTGTTAGTATCTCCCTCCCCTTATGACCTTGTCATAGTTCTTTATTATACCATTGTTAGTATCCCTCCCACTCTGTTTCTTCTATCCTGTATATATAAAAAAATTGCCTTTTTTATTTTGATTGCCTTTCTCCAATAATATCTATCTGTTATTCCTTCCTTTATCGGATACTGCATGATGACTGACAACCCTGCAGGCTTCAAAAAGTGCTCCAAATGTGGGCATAAGTTGCTGCTGTTGGATGCACACACCCTCTGTGTGTACTGCTTGAGTCCTTTACATTTACAAAAGGACTGCTGTGTCTGCCACAGACTTTATCCACAAGCTTTGACTGAGCGAAAAAACAAACTGATATTGAAAGGCCTCATTCCTTCATCTTTTGGAGAAGCCATATCCCAGTCTCCAAAGTCAAAGCCTTCTACTTTGTCCAAATCTTTATCAGACTCTTATCAGAAAATAAGTGAAAAAATATCCAGTTTTAACTCCGAAGAAGAAAATGAGAGTTCTGTATCCAGCTGCTCCCTTGGCTCCTACGAAGTCCAAATAAAGCATTACAGATCTGGCATTGACTAAGTCTGATCAGAAGAGTAAATCATCGAATTCTACTTTACCAGATCAGACAGAACCTTCAGAGACTCTGTATTGTCCTCAGACCAGATATTCTCCATTGGTGGACCCATTTCCTGACAAACTCCCATCACCTTTTTTTTGTAGAGGCCAGCATTCCCCTCCATTTACTCTACTCATTCTTCCAGAGGTCTCTCAGAAGAAGATGTGAAGAGAGTGATGAGGGAAATCCTCTCGGTACAATGGCAGATTAGTTTTTCCTCAATGCTTATTCCTCTAGATCAGGTTACCCGACCTTCCATCACCAAGTTCCTCCTCTAACACCATCCATTGCCTAAGAGTCACAGGATCCCAGCTGTCCGGATCAGTCAGTCTCTGATTCAAGGATCTCTCGATCCTTGGATATGGGATCATCTCTGAGACCTTTGATCCTTTTGGATCCTGAGAGCTGTAGGACCCGAAGCTTGCTTGCCAGGTCCGGGATGCAGTATTGGACTCCAAAGTTTCCAGAGCTACAGTGGATATAAAAAATGTACACACACCTGTTAAAATGCCAGGTTTTTGTGATATAAAAAATGAGACCACAATAAATCATTTCAAAACTTTTCCCACCTTTAATGTGACCTATAACCTGTACAGTTCAATTGAAAAACAAACGAGTCTGTTGGGGGAAAATATAAAAAACTTGCAATACATACATACATATTTCAAGCACGGGCATTAAAGCCCGTCTAGCTTGCCAATATACTTGTTCCCATAATAAATATCCAGGCTGTTCTTAAAAATATCTAAATTAGTACTTGCTTTAATGTAATTTGGTAGTCTGTTGCAAGCATCAGCTACTCTGTCAGAGAACCAATTAGTACACTTCTCATTCCTGTAGAATCTTCTACATAGGTTATCAGATGATTCACTAATACTTTTTAATAACCCCAAACATTCCCAGAGGTAGTTGTCCCTAAATGCCCTATATACCTGAATAAGATCTCTTAAATGTCTGTAAGAGACACTGTACAGGTTCAAATATTTAGGTCTTTCATAATAACTTATATTCTCACATCCATGGATGCCCTTAGTATATTTCCATTGTACTCTCTCCAGTTTATTCATGCTTGTTTTCCTATAGGGTTTCCATATTGTTATTCCATACTCAAGTTTGGGTCTAATGTAACTAACAAACAATAACTTCGTTATGTTTGATTTCCTAGACTTTATAAATCTTTTTATACAACCTACAGTTCTATAACTATCATTAGCCAATTGGTTGATATGATTAGAAAAACTCATAGCTGAATCTACCCATATACCCAGGTCCTTAAATGAGTCTACAGTTTCAATCACTGTGTGCTGTATTAAATATTCATCTTTCAGTTTGTCTCCCAAATCTCATATGCTTAGTTTTTGATGTATTTATCAACATATTATTTTCCTATGCCCAAATGGTCAATTTAATCAAATTATTTTGCAGACATGCCTTATCTGTAACACTTGTAATCAGTTTACCCATTTTCAGGTTGTTAGCATGTAGACTGTAGAATACCTCAGATGAAAAAGTAAGGTCTGAAAGATACAATCTTAACAAGTAAGGGCCTAGTACAGAGCTCTGTGGGACACCTTGACTGTAACCAAGGATTTCACCTGTCCAGTTGGTATGTTATACTTGCCATTTCCTATTTGTAAGCCATGCAGCTATCCATCTTATCAACATTACATCAGTACCTAGTTGTACTAATTTATTTATCAGTGTTTTGTGCATGACCTGTCAAATGCTGGTTAAATCTATATAAATCACAGCACAATTTTTCATTCATAGCTGTTATTATATTGTTATAGAACATCATGTTACAGGTGGTAATAGATCTATTTTCAACATATGCATGCCGATATATGGTTTCAAGTCCCAACCTATCCAGTTCTGACAGTAACTTATCCAGTATTACCTTCTCCATTATTTTTCCACAACATGAAAGTAGACTTAAGGGTCTTTATGATTCTGGGTTTGTCCTACTCCCCTTTCCCTTAAAGACAGGTTTAATAAGTGCATGTCTCCAATCTTGAGGAATCTCCCCATATTTATATGACGTAGTGAATAATAGATGTAATGGCAGTGTAAGTTCTTGCTCAAGTGTTCTCAAATCATTGTTACTTATTCCGTCTCCTCTCTGCGCTTTGTTTGGATCCAGTTTGCACAGTTCTTTTTCAATATAATCTAATTTGATTCCAGTATCTGGGGTTACCTGGATGTCACTAGGACAAATTACCACCCCTTTTGTTGAGCCAAACAGTTTTGCATAAGATTTTGTAAATATATCTATAATCTGTTTTGTCTGAGAATAAATTTTAGAATCTTCACACTGTTTATCAATTTGTGTATCTTTACTCCTTCCACATCTTATGTATCTATAAAAAGGTTTCCTCTTATGCTCAATATCTTTATATAAATTTTCTTCAAATTTTTCTTGATCTTGTCTAACACTATGCTTAATCTGTTTGTCCAGCCCATTTATTTCAGTTTTCAAAGTTGTAGTTTGACCTCTCTTCCATTTCTTATATTTTTTTGTCTCTCACCTTAATCAGGTATCTTATTCTTATGGAAATATATCCCCCTGATGTTACGTGCCTAGAACCTGATGTTAAACATTTTTTTTACTTTTTGCACTCAATTTCTCTTTCAAAACTTTCCACATTCCATCTGCAGTTTTTCCACTGAACACCTCACTCCATTTAGTTTTATAGAGCAACTTTTTGGCTTCCCTGTAATCTGTAATTAACCTTCTGTGCATTGGCTTAGATTTCAGTTTGGCAGAATTATCTAGCAACAAATTAACCTTTATGACCCCATGATCACTGCACATCAATGGTGGTAAAACTTCACTTGAAGTTACAGTAATTTCTGTAGGAACACAAACAATATCTAGTATATTCTGTCCCCTGGTAAGTTTTTTTTACAGTTTGAAGCTGGTTGCATAATTGTGCACACCTTAAACTAATATTTTGTTGAAGCACCTTTTGATTTAATTACAACATTCAGTCTTCTTGGGTAGGAGTCTATCAGCATGGCACATCTTGACTTGGCAATATTTGCCTACTCTGTGCACAACCCTCTTCAGGTCACCCCATAGATTTTTTCTATTGGATTTAGGTCTGGGCTGTGGCTGGGCCATTCCAAAACTTTAATATTCTTATGCTGAAGCCATTCTTTTGTTGATTTGGATATATGGTTGGGGTCATTGTCGTGCTGAAAAGTGAAATTCTTCATCTTCATCTTTCTAGCAGACGCCTGAAGGCCCAGAAGTGACTGGTATTTGGAACTGTTCATAATTCCTTCCACCTTGACTAAAGCCCCAGTTCCAGCTGAAGAAAAGTAACCCCAAAGCATGATACTGCCACCACCATGCTTCACAGTGGGAATGGTGTTCTTTTGGTGATGCTAAGTGTTGTTTTTCCACCAAAAGTACCTTTTGGAATTGTAGCCAAAAAGTTCAACTTTGGTCTCATCAGACCATAACATTTTCCCCACATGATTTTGGGAGACTAATGTATTGTTTTGCAAATTTTAATTGGGCCTGGATGTTTTTCTGTGTATTTATTTATTTTATTTATTTATTGACATTTGTTAACCAGGAAAGTCTACTGGGCTCCAAGTTGCATGAAAATCATTACATGAATTTGTAAGGAAACTACTTATAAAGCAAGTGAAATAATACAGAAAACTATTTAAACAGCACATATGTTGTAAAAAGGCACAATACAGTAACAATGGAACATTAACATGTAGAAAAATTATACAGTTAGAAATATTTAACAATACAACTCAATTTTTTGGGGGAGAAGGAAAAGGCAAGTGTAGTGGGAGAGTAGAATTAGAAAGTTAAACTTAAAGGTAGGATAAATATAATTAGAATCGTATAGCTAGGTGGTGTGAATATGTAGATTATAGGTGGCATCTATTTAATGGTAGTATTACACATAGAAAGTGACAGAGAAGGGAAAATGTGTTAAGATAGTTGTACTGATGTGTGGGCTGGGATACTAAAGATTAGGGATAACTCTTATGGTGTAACAGTATGACATATACATAAGTATATGTGTTATGTGAAACAGTTTTGCTAGATTAAGGAGGCTCTGGATATGTGTTGCATGTGCAGCTGGGGTTATCAGTGAGATGCTGTTTTAGTTTAGCAACCCTACCCCATAGGCTAGACATATGGAGAATATGAGAGATTGTTGTCACATGTAGTACACAACCAGTATTTGTCAGAAATTCCTGCAGCTCCTTCAGTGTTGCTGTAGGTCTCTTGGCAGACTTCCTGACCAGTTTTCATCTTGTCTTTTCATCAATTTTGGAGGGATGTCCAGTTCTTTGCAACGTGAACTTTATTTGGGGTTAATCCGAGTCTCTTTAATTGATGGCAGTTGTGTACCCAAGAAGACTGAATGCTGTAATTTAAGCAAAAGGTCCTTCAACAAAGTATAAGTTTAAGGGTGTGCACACTTATTCAGCCAGCTTATTGTACATTTTTTATTTTTTTCTCCTAACAGATTTGTTTTTCAATTGAATTGTACAGGTTATAGGTCACATTAAAGGTGGGAAAAGTTTTGAAATAATTTATTGTGGTCTCATTTTTTTATATCACAAAAACCTGGCATTTTTAACAGGAGTGTGTACACTTTTTATATCCACTGTATCTCTGTTCCTTGGAACCTCGGGACTGGACAGTTTAGCTCCAGCGTCGTCCTCGGGCGGTGCCAATGGAGCAGAGAGAGGGGATGATTCGGAAACCTGCTTTCTCAGATCAGAATCTCTCTCGTGCTCCTTCAAGCTCTGCTTTTGAGGCTGCAAAGAGTGTTTTCTGTCATGGCAGTCCTGATGGAACCTTTTCCCTACATATTCCACCATAATGTCCCAGCACCTGGAGCCTCACCACCTTTCTCCATTGGGACATCCTGTACCGAAGCCTCAGGTTCCCTCCCAGGGAATTTTGACTGCCTCTTCCGAGACTTCCCGAGAGCATCCCACTAAGGAAGTGCCCAGGAAGAGGACCTGCAAGAGGAAGCACCTAGACCCCCTACAGGAGTCCATCACCAAAGACACAGATTTTGACGATGGCGAAGAGTCCCCATGGTCACCTCCTGAAGATGTTCCCTATGGAGACATCCTAGAAATCCTTAGGGAGGTGGCTGGAGTCACTCCAACTTTACACCAGAGGATTTTGTTCTAAAGGCTTTTGGCACGGGACCCTCTACTTCCTGGGTGACTGCCCACCGACGAGCTCGTTGACATGATCTCTAGGAACACAAGCACATCAAACAAACAGCAACCACACACATACACTTGAATTCCTACATCTAACGCTACACTAAACTAAACATACACTACTATCTACCCACTTACCCTAACCCAAACCCTAACCCTAAGGTCCGTCACTATGGCACACTCACCTAACCCGCACCCTAACCCTAACTCACTTAAACCGCCACAAACCCTAAAGTCTGTCACTATCGCACACACGCCTAACCCGCACCCTAATCCTAACTCACTTAACACGCCCCTAACCCTAAAGTACAAACAATCGCACACTTACCTGAACCCAACCCGTAACTTTCCACCACAGCGCTAAGAATAGTGAAGCCACAGAAACGGCCAACCAAATTCTTTCCTGAGGAAAGAATTTGCTATTCTTAGCGTTCACTGAATAGTGTTTGATATCAGAACATTCGAAGTTTTAATACTTCGATGTTCTGATATAGACCTCTTATAACAGTAGATGTCCTGCTGATCACTGTTGCAGTATTCCTTGCCAAACTCCTTCCCCATTTCTGGTGTTGTCTTCTCTTTTCCTGCATTGTCTAGCAGACCATAGGACCAAGGGGGCACCTCTCACCTCCTGCATGGCCCCTACTACCTGACCACTCTTTCTCAGATGTGTTCAGGCTGCTGGCTTGGAGATAGGTGTATGAGCATAAATCCTCAGACTATTTATATATCCCCTCCTCTTGCAGACTTAGATCATGTGTTAGATGTATGCTCTATAGAAGGTTTAAGCTGTGGTACCCTGGCCAGACATCAGTGGTGAACACCCATCTATTTGGAATAGTGTAACAGTAATCAGTAGTTCATCTAATATTATAGTAAGTTCTTAACAGAACTGCACTTCCCTTTTCACTGGGATAAGAGAAATCCATGATGTGTCTGGCATACTGGAAGTTATGTGAGACATTTTTGTTTGGGCTTAATCCTGTCCTTGCTAGATGACTTGGGCACCAGCAACACCATGGGAACATCATGTGCCCCTTTCATATGTGAGTTTGTGGTACACAACCTGTGAAGGTCACTATCACAGCTTGGGATCACCAATCCTATGTCCACCAGTGCAACAGCCACTGTTGGTGTTCAAGTCTCCATTTATACAACAGCAGGTTAGCTGACCATAATCAAGAGCATCCTTCTATTAGGATGGGAGAGCTGATTTACCATGCTGACTCCCACTCTCCCCTCCATTTGGCTGTTCCATCATCCAAACTACTGTTTGAACTTGGATCATTTGGGCCATAGTTACAGCTTTATTTCTGTTTATCACAGAACTAGGGTTTAAAGATTATATTAGTGCCCAATTTAATTACTCCTAAAGGAAAATTGTTATTTGTACTGTCTTCCTGTCTCTGAGAAAGGAGTATTTAAAACCACCTCTTGGAAACTGAAGCACAGTTTCTGGTCCCTTGGTTGATCTTTAGTGCCTCCTCTTAAAATCCTTTTTTTTTCTCTTTATTTTGTTTTCTGATTATTTAAACACCTTTACTGAATTATTTGTGATGTAGGAAAACTTACCTTTATACAAGTAATCAAACCATATTAAGTTCACATTTACAAACGTTATGCATCATATTAACAAATTCATATTTACAAACATTATACATCACATATAGTGCTATATGTTGTATAATCTAAGCATCAGTACATAAATTATTCATTTCCTGCCTTCTCTTAAAACTCACTCCTCCTCCAAAAGATTTTTCTACATGTATTGTCCCCACAATTTCCATTTTTATAAGTAATTTACTCCTACCTTTTTCTAAAGATTCCACTTCCTGTTCTTTTATCTCCATTAAAATATACACTATTTCATGTATATATTTTTTTAAACATGGAACATCTTTATTAAATTATTACTTATGACATAGACAATCATACATTTATCTAAATGAAAACAAACCATATTGACATATTTTTATTTCCATGCATTATACATGCCTTGTAATCTTTCCAGTCATTGTCAGTCAAACATTACAAAGCTCATTATTTCCTGTCTTCCCTTAAACCTCATTCCTATTCCAAATCATTATTCTGCATGTATTGTTCCTATAATTCCCATTTTTTCTATATAATTTGCCCCTTACCTTTTCTAAAGACCCCACTTTCAGTAGTTTTCTCTCAGTTACTATATGTGCAACTTTTAGTACAGTTGGTTTAGACTTTGATTTCCATTTTTAGTAATTGCTTTTTTTTGGCAGTCACCAGAATTGAACTCAGCAAGGCCTTACTATGTCTAGGCAATTCTGATTCTGTATCACAACTGAAAAAATCTTTTCACACCAATTTGCTCACTGGTATTTCTGATAGAGTAGTTTGCAGGAAAAATACTTTGCCAACTCATTACAGTTCCAAAAATATGTTCCCAATTACCTTTTTTCCCCATCACACCTCCAGCATTTGCAATCGACTCGAGGAAAAATTATTTGGAGTCTGTTTGGAGTATAAAAATACCTATGCAAACCCTTCCAAGTAAGAATCCTAAATCTTCTAGATTATTTGCATTTTTGGGAGCCATACATGTATTCTCCATTGTTTATTTGTGAATTACATATCCATTCTCTCTCTTCCCAATTATTTCTAATCTCCTCCGATCGATTCCTATAGTTATCATGTAATATTTTATATGCTCTACTAATTAACCTTTTGTTAGCAGCTTTTTTGTAGATTCTACCAAAAACTGTACCAGTGCTGATCTTTCACTTAGGATCCCCTGATTCCTTTCTCTTTGACTATACTCTTATCAATCCTTGACAGGGAAGGCAATCTCTAGCCTGCAGTCCAAATTAATTCTTGGCCTCTTGCCATTCTTTTACCTTTCCCTCTCTAATTATTTGTTCCCAATACCTTGATTCTTTTGCCAGTGTTCTCCAGTAAATTCCAGTACCCTCTTTCCTATTCTCTGTACCCCTAATTGCAGTCATCCCTATCGGCGGAATCTCCTTTCTCCATCCCTTAGAATACTTTCTGCTACTTTATGAATGTAATATTCTCAATGGTTACTGTTACTCTCCTTAAGGATCTGCATCCAAAATCCCAATCTTTCTCTATTTATTGAGCTTCCCCCTGTTTCATCCTCATCCCTTTCCAATTTGAATTATATTTTTCTGCTTGTGCTATGTGAAAGAGCCTTAACTGTGTAGCTGTGAAATATGCCTTCAAATCGGGTAGTCCCAAACCACCTCGTTTTATTGAAAGGATTAACTTATCCAACTTGACTATTGCCCCCCCCCAAGATAAAATCCTTCAACTTGTTATTAAGTCCTATCCACAATTTCTCCTCTGGTTGATAAAAACAGGCCTGACCTGTGTATAAAACTAAAGGGACTGGAAACATTTTGTTTCTTGCTATCCTTATCCATAAAACAGAGCTTCCAATGTCTCAGTTTTTGTTTTATCTTTTGTTTAGTATCTTCCCACATATCCTTAGCTACCATATCATAATCCTTTTTAGTCTGTGCTCCTAAGTACTTCATTTTGTAATGTCCCCAAAAGTAAGGGTATTGCTGAACCAATTTGTGAGTACATAGTTTGCAGCTGTTGCCTTTGTTTTAAGTTTGTATCTTGAAAATATGTGAAACTGTCTCAGAATGTTCCACAACATTGAAATGTCCCTTTCTGGTTTTATCAGGTTTAAACTAATATCATAGGCAAATAAATCCAACTTTTCTTGATTACCATATCAATTATATCCTTGATTTTCTGAGTTTATTTTCTTTGTCAGTGGTTCTAAATATAATTCAAATAAAGGGGAAAGAGGGCAACCCTACCTGTTTCTTCTGCTCAATTAAAACTTAACTTTTTGCCTTTGATCCCTCATATATCCTCCTAATTAGCATTATAATTTTATCAGGTAATGCAAAATGCTTCCATTGCCCTGCTCATAAAATCCCAGCTTACTGTGTTGAATGCTTTCTCTGCATCAAGACCGACCAAACACAGTAGTATTTTACATACCACAAGCAGAAAACTATAATTCAAATTGGAAAGGAATTATGCTGACAGAGGGAGGAAGCTCAAGAAATAAGGAGAGATTGGGATTTTGGATGCAGACTCTTAAGAACAACCAAAATCATACAATGTATTGTATTCATAAAATAGCAGGGAGTATTCTAAGAACCAAACTAGCACAAGAATGGAGAAAAGAGATTTTGCCGATAAGGTTGACTGTGGTCAGGGATATAGATAATAGGCAAGAGGGGGCTGGAATTTTTTGCAGAAAACTGGTAAAGGAACCAAGATATTGGGAGCAAATAACTAGAAAGGCAAAGGTAATAGAATGAAGAGAGGCCAATAATTTATTTGTACTACAGGTTAGAGATTGCCTTCCTTATCAAGGATTGATATCAGAGTATAGGCAAAGAGAAAGAAATAGCGGGCTCCTAAATGAAAAACCAGCACTGGTAGAGTTTTTAATAGAATCTAGAACAGAAGCTCCTGTAAAAAAAGGAATAATTAGTAAAGCATATAAAATACTGCATGATAATACGAATCAATCAGAGGAGCTTAGAAAGAGTTGGGAAGAGAGATTGGAAAACAATTCACAAAGAGACAACGGGGGGATATATGTATGTCTTCCAAATATGCAACAAAGTTTAGAAGATTTAGGATCTTTGCCTGGAAGTGTTTACACAGGTATTTTTATACCCCAGGTAGACTCCAAATAATTTTTCCTCAAATGGATAGCAAATGTTGGAGGTGTGACGGGCAAGAAAGGTAGCTGGGAACATATTTTTTGAAAGTGTGATGAGCTGGCAGACTTTTGGGAATACCTGCAGACCACTATGTTCGAGGTGCTGGGTGAGCAGATTGGGCTGACTGAGGAGATAATTTTTTTGAGTTATGCTACAGAATCGGAACTGCCTAGACATAGTAAAGCCTTTGAGTCTAATTATGGTGGCTATCAAAAAAAGTAATTACTAGAAAATGGAAATCAAAGTCTAGACCAACTTTACTAGAAGTAGTGAATATAGTAACAGAGGTAAAATAACCGGAAAAGGGAAGGAGCAAACTACATAGGTAAAAATGTGGGAACAATATATACAGACCAGGAATGAGGTTTAAGAGGCAGGATTTGATTGAGCTATATAATGCTTAACTGTCAATGACTGGATGGTTTATAAGATGTATAATGTTTACAACTACAGTTGTTTCAATGGTGTCTGTGATGTAAACTGTTAGTAACTAAAGTGACATCATTCTGTATGTTTTTCATTTATATAAATGTAAGATTGCCTTTGTCGTGTGTAAATTTAATAAAGATGTTTGGGAAAAAAACAGCAGTAGTATTTTACATTCTGCTTCTCTCTGGATCATTACTGTTCTATTACTGTTGTCAAATGTTTGCCTCCCCTCCGCAAAACCATATTTACCCATTTGTATCAATTTTGCATATCATTTGCCATTCGTTTAGCCATTATGGACATAATCACTTTAAAATCATAGTTTAAAAATTGAAATAGGCCTATATGAATGTGCATGTGATGGGTTTTTACTGTCTTTAGGTATTAAAGCCACCACCACTCTCTTCCAGGATGTTGGTGCTTCTCTTCCTTTTAGAATACTGTCAAACAAAACCTTCCAGATCTTTATCACTTTCTTCCCTCCTAATTTCCAAACTTCCATAGGAATAGCATCTATTCCTGGAGTCTTTCCTGTAGCATGATTATACATCACCATTCTTATCTCCTCCTATCCTGTTAGAAATTGAGCCCCATCTAGCTCTAACCTTGGCATATTTAATTCTTCCATAAATATTTCCATTTGTATTTTTTCTTGATTTCCACATTTCTTTGCTTTATACAGATTTTTCATAAAATTTTCAAAATATTTCTAATGCCGTTACAGGATCTCTGATTATTTTCCTTGTTATTGGCTCCCTAAGATTTGCAATAACCCTTTTTACTTTCTGTTCCTGAGCTACTATGTAAAACGTGTTTTGTTGTCTGAAGGTATTATCAACAAACAGTTGCTTAACAGCAATTTTTCTGAACTCATGCATATTACTGAAGTAGTCCATTATTTTCGCTTTAACACCTCCTGTTGTTCTGTGAGATTCAGCCTATTCTGCAGTACTTAAACTTTTATCAGTCCCTCTAAATAATTATTACTTCTTGTCTATATCTTTTATTTCTACCCTATTTTTAAGCTGTACTCTAATTTTATCCCTCTCTCTAGCTATATTTTCTGAAGAAATTTCTATCTTTAATAATTCCCAAATAATTTCCACTACTCATTCCCTAAATCCCTCTCTTTTTAACAGATTGGTGGAGAAGTACTATTGTCTCATTTTTATTTCATAACCCTGCATTTTTATTTATTATTGGTGCATGATCTGAAATAGTTAATGGATGTGTATCAAAACTTTAAACTGCACATTTACCTGTGAAATATAATTTCTGTCTAGGCTGGCCCAACTTTTGTACCTTTGGGAATAATATGTCAGTTCTTTCTGAACTTGTATATTAGAGCTACAAAAAATCCTGACACTTTCAAACCCTCCATAAAAATGTTTTAACTTCCAACTGGAACTGTACCTGCACCTGGTCCCCCCTCCCTCAAATCACAATCAGCCTCTACTTAACATAGACTTTCTTACCAGACATGTAAATATTTAATTCAAGGTGTAATGCCCTTTATGCTGTCTGACTTATCTATACTACTGCCAGGTGCAAATCTCACTATTATCCACTGTTAACATTTCTTTTTATGCATTGTGAAATCATGTGTCATATTGTAACTTCAATTCAGCTGTTAGAAATGTTCAATTCAGCTGTTAGAAATGTATGCAATGTGCTGAATCTTGCCATTTTGTTATCAACTCAATTTAAAATGCTGTATGTAGCCATTTAATGAACTTATTCCAGTTGTACTTGCGTAGTATCGCAACCAGATTTCTGAAGTGGGCAAAATTGTTGTGTTACCGCAAAAACAGTTTTCTCACTTTCTTAATCTTGAAAGGGTTGTGTAAGTAAGTAAGCAGAAGTGGGTCACAGTGGGAATGAGGCACAAGGAGTAGCAAAAGTCAATTATCTTTCTCCTGGGGGGGGGGGGGTCTCATTCGTTCCGTGAGCTACAAAGTGGTAAAGTGCATCACGATTCCTGTATTCCTGATCACAACCTCAGCAAAGGGAAGTCAGTCAGGAATATACCATGTAACTGTTACTGCCAGTGGTCATCCAAACCACAAACGTCTGACAAGACTAGTAAGTAACAGGACAGTGATCCCTCATGGACTGGTGTCTTTCTCCCTAGTGGGACTCTGGTGACTGGGGTGGTGAACATTATCGCGCCTCACACAGATAGCTCTGTTAATCAGAACCACTTACATTGCTTGTCACAACTGCTGCAAATGATGAATGATTCACACACATTCCTTCCAAATTTGACAATCGCAGATGCCACTGTCTACATGTAAAGGGCTTTGAAAGGGTACGGTTTTCTTGTTTGGGAATTTGCTGCCTTTCATGAGTTCTAACTTTAAGGATTATTGTAAAGCACCGGTCCCATGTTTAGGTCGGGAGCGGACGCTACCCAGGAAGAGGAATTTTCACTTTATTTCTCTTCCTATGTGAAAAAAATAGTGTTACACCATACTACTGAAGAGTTCACACTCCCCTTGTTAGGTTACCAGGCATCCTTCCGCAAAAACACAACCATTTCTGGCACTTAGGAAATCTGGTTGCGATAATACGCAAGTACCCTTAATTCACATCATACTGTTGTATGCGGTGGTGGTGCTGCGGTAGCGTTGTTGCCTCACAGTAAGACGTCCTGTTCGATTCTCAGCTAGGGCGTCTTCTGTGTGGAGACATGCGTGAATGGGCATACCTTCGTTGAAGGTTGTGCTTCAGAGCTGGCAACTCGGCACGTAAAAATCTACAGCCAATCATTAGCGGACCGGAGTTCCACTGTGGCGACCCCTAACCGGGAAAAGCCGAAAGACGCAACAGCTGTTGTACATACTTCAGTAATGTACTCATACCAAATGTATTTGATATATGTTATGTGGTTATGTAGCTACTGTATGTCTTTTTGATATTCATCGTGTTTCACTGTTGCAGTCATTACTCTTGGGTTATCCTGCTGGCAGGCTACCCGCCGTCGGCCTGAATTCCAAAGTCTAGGTCTGGCGTCGGTTGCTGTCGCCTCTTCCCTGACGTCAGTGCACCAGGGGTATAAAAGATGCAGCTGACGCCATTTTCTTCAGTCTTTCTTGCCGCGCGGTGCCCGAAGCAAAAGCAGTTTGCAAGTGCCGGTCGGCCGACTCCTGAGTTTTTCAAATTCAAATTTCAGAACCAAAGACTTCATTAAAGCTAAGTACCCTGTTGGGGAAACTTTTTTCTTGCTCCAGACCGATGTCAGAAAAAGTTAACAATTATATTTCTTGTGGGAAGCAAATACCTCATAAGGATTTTCACTCTTACTGTATTCCTTGCCTAGGCCCTGATCACAATGTTGCTAGCTGTCGGTTTTATGCTAGATTTAACCAACGTACTATTAAGCGTCAGCTTGATTTTGCATTTCACTACTTTGGCCGAAGATTTAATTATATAATGTCGTTGGAACAGCCGATGACCGGAGTTTACAAAAAACGCAAGGACAAGGAAAAGGAAAGGCATCCGAGGTCCAAAACTGATGACGAGGCCTCTGTTAGGCCAGTCGCCGGTTCTCAGTGAAGCGCTTTTGCAGCCCCTGGCACCCACTACCTCAGAGCCACAGGCCGCTTCCGACTCCCACGTGGAGCCGACTGGGCCTCTGGATACTCAAGGTATTGGACACTCAGAAATCATTGTCTCAGATGGGTTCGGAGCCGCTGAGCAGGCATCGGCTTCTGAGGGTGTCTTCAGACCTACACAATTATATGCTAAACCATCTTCAGCTTCAAAGACTAAAGCAGCTCTAAAGGCAAAGAAAAAGGTACAGCATTCTTCTACTCAGACTTCCATGCCTAAAAAACAGATGCTTAAAATGGCCGAAGACCTAATTACTTTGATCAGGGGTTCCCATCCCCCCCCCGATAAGAGGCCTAGGCAAGAGACAGAATATGATTCTTCTGATCAGGTTTGCTATTCCACCTGTTCTAGACATTGTAGATGATGTATTTTCAGAGTCCGGCCTGTGCCCTGACTCTTTACCCCCTGCACCTGCTAAGCCAGACAGATAGTACAGGGTCCCAGATTCTCATAAATTCCTATATAAAAACCCCGCTGCTGACACAGAAATTATATCTCAGGGTCCCAAAGGGGTCAAAGCTTCCACTGCAAAAAACCCTGTCCCCTCTGATAGGGATTCTAGGGCACTGGACAGATGGGGGAAAAAGGTTTACACTTCTTCTACCTTGGCTGTAAGGGCTTTAAATTGTCAGTTTAATATGCTTAAATATCAGCAGTACTTAATGTCACTGCTTAAACAGAAAATGTTGACAAATACTGAATGTTCAGAGAACAAGGAAATGCAGGATTTATTGCATGCAGCTGAACAAGTGGGAAAGAATACTTTGCAATGTGGTTATGATTCACTGGAGGCCTCTTGCAGGGCCGCTGTCAGGGGTGCCCACAGGCAGGTGCAAGGGGGTCCACTTGCACCCCCCTGGAACCGGCTGGCCGAGAAATTAATTTAAATAAAAAAAAGTTTTTTTTTAAAGGGCGTTCCTCTTTAAGAACGCCCTTTGCATCCCGTCCAGTCGCACAGACGCAACAGGTGTTTGCGACCTGTTTTCGTCTTCTGTGTCTGTGCGCGACTGATGGTTTACGTCCTTTTCTTTCACGCCTACTGGAAATTTGAATTCGAGGATGTTCGGACTGCGCAGATGAATGTAGAAGTGAAAGGTAGGTGTGTGCGTGTGTGAGTTTAAATGTTTAAGAGATGTGTGTGTGTGTGTGTAAGAAATAGGTAGGTAGGACTCTGAGTCTGTGGATGTAAGAAGGATGTAAGAAGTAGGTAGAAGTGTGTATGCGTGTATGTAAGAAATAGGTAGGTAAAGGCAGGTTTGTGAATGTGTGTTTTAAGTGTGTAGAATATCTATGTTTAGTCATTGATTAGTATTACACACAGATATAAGTACACATAACTAACTTGGTATTAATTAATGTCTTGGTAAATTTGAGAGATCATTGGTTAGGCTGCAAATGATCTGCTGGATCAACAGCCTGTTATGAACCTTTAACCTATGATCTCATGTATATGTACACAAAACAAATGTAACTGCAGCTTCCTTATATACGATAGCCAGACTTAATGGAACAGAGTGATGGAGCCCTGATTGTGATCCAGATGTCCTGAACTTTAGTGCCTCTGACACAAGAGGAGGAAATGTGGGGTGTGAGACAAAGTTGCTTGTTTCAACTCGCCTGTTACTGGAGGCAGGATTGGAGTAGGACATGTGTCTGAGCACACTTCCCAAAATCTAACATTCCTACATTTAGTACGCACAGCAGGTAAAGCTCCATGTGGTGCAATGAATTATGATCAGATTTCTCTGATCTTAACTATACAGTTATGGGTTCTTGAAATGAATGTTATGATTCACCTCATTCTTCTCTGTTCCATTCTAGAGGTGAATTTTCTGACATCTGGTTCTTGAACATGTAACAGTTTGTTTATGATCAGAGATTTGATCATAATTATTCATGTTTTCTTAATCATGTCCTGATAGTTTTAATCTGGTGTAAGGAGGTCCATCTTGATCAAGCAGTATGAGTGAAATCAAATTTCCGGCCAGCTCAGCATCTAGACCTTTTCCAGGGTATTACTCCATCCTCTTTGCCCAAATTGGCTTGCCATCTCACTTCCTGTCCAGGTCTCCTGCTGCTCATTATGTTTCCATTGGAGACGGATGCTTTCAGGCAACTTTGCTTTAAAGTTAACTACTTTGTGTAAAACATTGCTGAATTTTGCAATTATCATGTCCTTTTTTGATTGGAATTACTATTTTTGCAGCTTTCCAATCTACAAATCCGGTCAGGTCCATCTGATTTCTTTTTTGCACGGTATTGCTTTCTATCCCTTTGGCCTTTGCATTCTACACAATGTTTTTTACTTTCTATTAAACTGTTAGTTCATACATTTAATCTGTCATTTAATTAGATGTTAATATTTTCTAGTACTGAAGCTCTCTAGATCAGTTGCTGTCTCTTTTAGATTTTGGGTAGTTTGTTACAATTATTCCTTGGCTCTTGTCTGTACTTCCTAAAAATATTTTGACTGTGGATAGTCATGCATTTAGAAAGTGTATTTAATGTGGCCACAAAAAATGCCCAGAACAGACACGCTCTTTTTGCTATTTGGCTAAGTGAGGAGCACTTTGAATAGAAATGTGGTATTTGTGCTTCTTTCTATCCCCAGATTACAAAGGACTGAAATAATAACCTTCTTTTGAAAAGTCTTAAGGGTAGTTGTGCATCCACTCCTGAAGGGACTTGACCTTGAGAACAGTCTTTGGGTTGACACTATTGGACTCAGGGACAGAGCCTACACTTTTGGATTTTTCTAACCACAAAGATAAAGAAATAATAGACAGAAAACACAGCTGAAAGCTATACTTCTAAAGAGTTTTTTTTTTCAATCAGGTACTAAATAATCCAAGGTGGAAGAATTTTCTAAATTTTCTGTAACCACTCCTTTTTTGGGGGGCCTGTAATATTAGTTGGATATCCATTTAGACAGGTCAGACATGGGTGTTTCTTCTGTTTCTTTTATACAGGTATGTAAGAGTCTGTAATCGGGACCATTTCCAGACAGGCCCATAACTTTCTACTATTGCTGTTCTTTTGCATTGGATGTAGACTACAAGATGATTGTGAGGGCTTTTCTGAAGGTGTTGCAGGAAATTTTACTCATGTCATCCACCTCTGGTACCAGTGGAGGCAAAGGCATTTATTTTCTGCTGTTATTTTAATTTTTTCTGTATTTTCTCCTCAGTTATCCTTAGTAGGCCTCTGTTTGGGTGACTGCAGCAATTCAAACTGTTATGATTCTGCAGGCCTAAATGTAGATACCATCAGATTTGGTGACACTGGTTCTGCATCTGGACTCAGCGCTATAGCTTTTGTGGTCAATTCCTTCTAAATCAAATATGCTATCTATGACCCCATGAGTTAGGCTCAACCATTTGGGGTGAATCTTTTTGCCATTTCTTGACTGGGTCAGCATAACAATACTTGGCTTATACACCCTCACCCTTAGGCTTGGGCTTGATATGCCCATCATCCGTGGGATTTGAAGTATTGCTGTTGGGGTTTTGGTTTGGTGTCAGTTTTGTCCTTTCATGAGCTTTGGTCACAAATAGTCGGGGTCAGTGCCTTTAGCCATGATTGTTACTTTGATGTTGATTTTCTCAGCCACATTGCAGAGAGTAGTACATGTGCTGTCCTTGGCACCTATTCCTGTGTTGACATTGACCATAACCAGAGACATTTGTCCTGCATTCCTTTGTTTAACACCATACCTACTCATCACTTCGTCATCCACTCTGTTCCCTTCACCAACATGCCCATTGAAATCTGCTCCAATCACCACTCTCTCACCCTTGGGTACAGTCATCACCACTTCATCCAACTCACTCCAAAATTTTTCTTTCTTATCCATCGCACACCCAACTTGTGGAGCATATGCACTAACAACATTCATCATTACACCATCAATTTCCAGCTTCATAAACATCACTCTATCCGACACTCTTTTCAACTCCAAAACACTCTTAGCATACTGTTCCTTCAGGATAACTCCTACGCCATTTCACGTCCCATCCACACCATGATAAAACAATTTGAACCCACCTCCGATACACCTAGCCTTACTCCCCTTCCATTTGGTCTCTTGCACACACAATATATCAACCTTCCTTCTGTCCATCATATAAAATGCATACTAACATAAATCCTGTTATTCTAGCAATGTTCTAAGTTCATGAGAGAAATATTTATAATCTGTCCCTATTTATGTTGGGCTTTGTCCAGATTTCTTGCAGAGGTTGAGGTGTGTGAGAGAAAGTGAAATGCCCTATTTAGTTAGCAGGTGGAATTTATTTTCAAGTATATTTTCAAGGAATTGTAAGCTTCAAGGGAAGAGAAGTTTACTGCTGCTCATGCTAAGTTTGCTTAAAATGTGCAACTGTTTTGTTTATCAAATGGTATCATTATTGTTGTATAGAGTTTTAAAGCAGTGTTAGTAGAACAGCAGGTAGCATACTTGTATCTTAATGCAGAGGGCTATAGGTTCTACTCCCACAGCATGTAGATTTGCATTTTAAGGGGGTGGAGTGCTGCAGTCCTGGCTATGTCCTCCTTTGGATGAGATGCCGAATAGCTATGGACTTGTTTTTCAGCTTACCATTCATTATGTATTGCAAATATACCAGCTTACCATTTTTAATGTAACATAGGCAATGTATTCTTCAAGGGCAGCAGGCACTGAATTTGTTGATGAAATGCTGAAATAGAAAGTTGTTTTCTAGCAACAACCTCTTCATTAGTTTCAGATCTCTATAATGTGGAATTATTCAGATGACTTTTACTTCTGCAGAGATTGTGCATACTGACTGACATTGATGGATTGTAATGACAAAAGTTTAAGTGGCCTTTTATGGTTGAAATGTTTTGAATTGGGCAGCTTGTCATTATTAGTTCATATGTTTTGTTTCATTGCTTGCTGGAAAAACATTCAAAACTATAAATTTAAAACACAGTCTAACAAGTGGTGCTGTATTATAGAAGGGATATAATTAAATTATTTTATATTATAATTAATACAATCTGTAT